>NC_136493.1:62105103-62225103 GCF_053919585.1 Euprymna scolopes | reverse complement strand
CAGATTATTTGAATCGTTGCATGTTTCGACAGATGTAATATTTTGTTGACCGGTCAGTTGCACGGGAAGTATAAAGCGGGGACCGGGTATAACGTGTCAGGTGCCGGTATGAGTAAACTGAGTATAATACAGTGCAAAGAAACAGTTACTCATGAAAACGAACCCCCTAAAGTAAAACCTTGAATAATTATCCAAACTCGAATGTGAATTAATATTAAGCCGACTTTACAAATTGATAATAGTTAATTATTGGATTTTAATCAATTATAAGGTGAAACTCTAATGATTCAAACTCGATAGATAACGACAAACTTCCACCCATTAATATGGGAGGGGAGATTATCATCAAGTGTCCTGAATTGTTAACTTAGCACCGGACTTACTACTTAGATACAAATAAGTCACTTGTACCCATTCCCCTCCTCCCCCTTTTTTCTTTTTTTTAATGGAAAGTAGATAATACAGTGGATGTGTTATCGGCAGCTCCAGTAACTCTCGCTTCTCCTATTTTGTCATTCAGTCCTCATTCAATGAGTGATTTTTCTGACAAAGGGTGAAGAAAAAGCTGCTTAAAGGTTGGTAGTACTTGGTGACCAGTAGTCTGAGATGTCGGAAAATTTTCTGTCTATGTCTGTCCTTGTGACCATGTCACTAGTAAGGGTGCTGGAGGTAAACGTTTTGTCTGGGCTAACGTTATCCGCCTGGTAGTCAGGGACTCGAACCTTGGATTAACCACTAAGGAAGCTGTCCTATCAGCAGGCGCAAAGTACTGGGACTGCTGTATTGCCATTTGGTGAGTGTATCTGGACCATGCAGTAGTCTCTGGTGAGGCCTCTCGATGCCATACTAGTGGGTAATTGTTACGGCTTTACCTTTTCGTGTGCTACAAAAAAAAAATTCCTGTCTTTTTCTCTCTTACTTTCCCTCTCTGTACTGCTCTAACCAAGTATGCCGACCTATTCCACAAATCCCAAAACCTCAACATGAAATATCTCCAGAATAAAAACTCGATTAAACCTAGAACCCCATCTTCCAACGTAGACCCCTACTACCAGGTCTCCTTCTCCAACATCAGGAGTCTACGTTCCAACCTTCCAGAGGTTGAAACTTAATTACAGGAGAAGAACCCGGACATATAATTTCTAAGTGAATCTTTAGTTCATCGCGATCTTTAGTTCATTCTAATCTTTAGTTCATCGCGAATAATTGTGTGTACAGTTTCCACCTTGGCATCAAACTGTGCACTTATTGTCTATATAGACACACGACTGTCCTTATACATGGAATTCTTTATTTGATGTTTTGACTTTTACTCCTTCCACACCTCTCATCATCTATCTCAGACTCCCTGACTTCTTTGAATCTCTTATGCCACTCAAAAACTGATGCTCCATTCATGCAAGATGGACCAAAAGCAGTCTGAAGCATTTCATACGTTTCTGAGGCATTTTACCAAGTTTAAAACAGAATTTCATTGCATAACCTTCTCGTAAAGTGTCCTCATGCCCAAATGGCATTTTTTAAAATTCACTAGCTGTAACAATCAGGTATAATCCCATTCTTGCTCTAGCTGTTCATTTGAACCTGAAACCATAAAAAATGCTTAGTTATATCATTAGGTGTATGGCAATAAGATACTGAATTTTTAAAAGTCTACAACAATTTCAAATGCCTATACAAAAAATATCATGAAACTTATTGAAGGCATCTCGTATATTTTTTTATGAATATGCGTCTGTTTACTTATATATGTCATACAAAAAATGAGAGAGTAAAAGAGATCATAATCTTCTAGCCTCTTGAATGTTAATTGGAAACTAGAAATCAAATAGTAAGTAAGACTATCTTGCTGTCCGTAATAAATTCGGAAAAAATTCACTTTAATAAAATGTCTCACACACACACACACACACACACACATATATATATATATATATATATATATATGCAGAGAAAGAAGAGAGGTATTAGAGAGAAAAGACAGAGAGAGAGAACTTCTGTGTGTGCTATTTTTCACTAATACATGTAAAACTATGAGGCATTATTTCTTGTCGGATACACCTATATTGTAAGAATTCAAAATGGAGTATATCATTTTAGTCTATCTCATTACAACTCGATTGGCTGATAACAATAAAAGGTAATCCTAGAGGTCTAATCATTTCCATTCATGACGTTTCCCAGTCTTAATGTTTGTTACTTGCATATATTATTTTGCTCTTTAATTAACACTTGGTCTATTTAACAAGTAATACGACGCAAATGTGAAATAAAAGTCACTTTTTAAAAGTTTATAGAAAGCAATATTATGCAGAGATGTAACAGATTGATGCAAACTTTAGTGAATTAAGACATATATAAAGGTGTACCGAGCAATGCGGATCCACATTTTATTAATAAAATATATATGTATATATTTTTTATACGTTCATAACATTCTTTTATTGAATCAATTCGGTCTGATAGCAGTTTGCGTATTTTGGAAACATTTTCTTTATCCAGATGTGTGTTCCTCTTACAGAACTTTCATCAGGAAACAAGTATATAAAACATAAATAGTGTATTCATAGAAGGTGAATTGGCATAATATGTTCCACCGTTATATATTTCTTTATTCACTTAAGATTTCCTCTGTCCATTCTTCGTATGCACTGAACTGCCTTCTATGAATTAGATCATTAAGCAAAGCAAACGTATTAAATTATTCTAATCTATTTATAACTTGAAAATCAAATAAGAGTAGACATATTAACATGGAAGCAGCAGTATAAGAGCGTCCCGGTTCATTAACGATCGGGTATGCCTACTAGTCTGGTTTTGTATGCAATGGTGTTGTGTTTGTTTCTTTCTGAAAATAAATATTTATTCATATCAAAGTAAGGTTAATCGTATATGTTTTACTTACGCAAAATGAATAAAGTGCTTGAACATGAGCATTTATTTTCGCCATACATTGAGTTTCAGAATGCAAAGCCATTGTTCGCTTTAAATATCGCTCCCAAAAGAATAGTGTAGGTATTCTTTCTTTTTTCCTACGTTTGTTCTTATCAAGCCAGCTCTTACGTTTCTCTGCTATTTGCCTCATGCACTTTCCATTAAATTTATAACCGCTTCTTTCACCCCTTTATTTCGTTGTTTACTGATTTGCTTGTAAGTATCGAAGTCACTTTTCTCACAGCGCATTCGCAAATTTCACTATCTGAATATAGGAAACATTCAGTACAACGCAATTTCTATAAGAATTATCTCTCCGCACGCGTAGATGTTTCTATTCTACACCATTCCCATATTGCATAGTTTATTTCATTTGCTTGTGACACAATTGATAAAGAACAAAATAGAAAAATTGAAGATCTGAATTTTTCGAAAAGTTAGCCATATCAATCTTCTGACCACAACGGAGAGTAATTTACCAAATAATATCGTGAATCTCATTCAGCTACCAAAGACAACACACGAACAGGATTTATGTCTTTACATTCTTTATGGAAAAAATATATGATGATCAAAATACACGATATATCATCACCCGAAAAAAAAATGAATGAAAGATAAAAAAAGAAAGGCAAAAAAAGAAACAGAAAATGAAATTAAAATCAAACGAGAGATTAGAATAAAAAAATAGAAAGTACACAGAGATAAGGCTATTGTGAGATAAAGTTTCAAATCCTGCCACGAATATATATATATATATATATATATATATATATTCTGTCTAAAAATATGTGCAGTTTTTACTATTGTCATTTTAACTTCTCTATGTTTTTCTATTTTTCCACCTGACAATTCGCCACAAGACCGAAACGGCGAAACTTATGTGTAGCTTAATTGTCATAGTACACTACATTTCCAAACTTACTATATATATATATATATATATATATATATATATATATATATATATATATATATATATATCAACCTCAAACCTGAGAAAGCCTTCCCTCTGCATTCAGAGGGAATGCCTCTTAAGTTTGAACGTGATCAATCTCTGATATAATACGTATCATTATTTTAGATTATAGTGTATCCCATTTTTCTTTTTCTTCTGATACACTACATCGCTACGTTTTTAAACATTTCGTCTCCCATTTTATTGTAAACGTATCGTCCCCTATTTCACTTGATTTTATTAATAAAAAAAATAAATCCCTCGATCTAGCTTACGAAAAATGAGGGCGAAACCAGTCAGCTGGCCTTCCCTATCAATTTTATTTTTCCATTTCCTACGTTTAATCATGATCTTCAAAAATATGCGTGTGTTTATTACTAGAGGGTCTCCCGGTATTGTTGTATAAAAAATACACTTAAATATGATATTTTACTTTGCGCAGATTTCGTATTTGTTATTATTGGAAAGCAAATTAGCTTCTGATTGCAATAAGTATATAATAATGATTTCAAAAGTTATGCAAATATGACTTTGGTGCCATCAGCTAAAATCGAACCAACAGATTTAGTACACCAGCCTTATTAACCTTTGAGATAACAATAGATAAATATCAGAACTTTAAAAATTAATCACCTTTCCTCTATAAATGTATATTTTTGCATTTGTAGAAGGCACGCACTCACTCACCTAACGCTTGCGAATTTGTTTCACAAATCTCCTATATATCAAGTTTCATGTCTGTAACCAAAATTGCCCGTCTAGTTTGAATGAGACCCTTCCGCACACATAAAACAATGTCACATCATACACACACACATATATATACACACACACCCATATATACACACCCATATATATACACACACACACATATATATACATGTGTGTGTGTGTTAGTGTGTATGAAAAAGTAAATACAGATCCTCTTTTAGAGTCATATATAAACATATGTCTGCCGAATACATAGGCATCATTACGAAGGACAGGCATTTAATACACAAATGAGTTAACTAAAGCTATTTGATAGAAATCTTTATATATATCGAGTACAGACAGTAAAGTACCCCAGTTGACATTTTTAATTCTGTAATAAGATTCCATATTAAATTGATATTTGATTTTGCCTATCATATTTTATTGAACTTTGGTGTATGTTACTGAGAACAAATGTTGGAATTATAGTTTACTTCAATATAAATAAAAGTATTCGTCGTTAGAATAATTTCAATAGCAAACATGAATTACAAAAAAAACTTACAATTTTTTGTTTTATTTCTCATAAAAAAAAACTTTTTTTTATTTTCATTAGATTTAACGTGTTAACCGATAGGTAATAAATAAAAATATACATCAATGCATTTTTTATCATGTGACTCAACCATCGTAAACAGTGATTACACACAAAATTCAATGCAAAATAATGTTTATTTCTATCATCAATTCGCTTAAATTTATCTTGGAATATAATAAATATTTTCTGCAGTCGCCGAAATTTAATAAAACATTATTTAATTTGCTTTTCTATAGTACTTATAATAAAATTTGAAGTTTTGTCGACAGAAAATGCTAAAACAATTATATTAATATTTAGGAATTCCTGTAGAGCGTGGAGGTAATTAAAAAAGCTTAAGTCTTGATTAGAATAATAACGTAGGTGCAGTTCGATTAGACATCATCCGAAGTCATCATTGTGAATATGAGTTAAATTATTCGGTAATTCATTCTATTATACGCAAGATCTTCTCTATATTTTATGAATTGCCAGACGACACAGATAAATCGAAAGCATTCCGATATTCCGGTAATCCTTAATCAGGAAGCCAAGTGAAAAATTAAGGAACCTTTATTCAAGTTTATGATCTAGTGTTGGATGTAGGAAATACGAGTTGAAAATAATATATTAAATGGTAAGTAAAAATAATTATACCTTAAAAATATTTGGTGAAGGAAATCAGAGGACTCAATGGATGAAGAGTGAGAGCGTTTGTTGTATTCTTTGTGGAATTACGTATTTGAACTAAGCGTTTATTCAGAATAAATTTAATATTTTTTAACCGAGGACGAAATATACTCATAGTTTCGTGGAACATCCTTTAGGAAGTGCTGTAATTAGTGAAAGATTTTTTTTAGGAATTGGTCAATTGTTTCTAATTAAGAATAAAGAAGCTATATATAGTAGATATGTGGAGAAATGATATCTATATATCACCTATATATACATATATTTACTATACATTTATAAAATATATAAATATATATATGTATATAATATAAAAGCTGTCGCCCTAAAAAAAGACGACAACTTTATTTTGAAACTTTTTATAGAAAAAGCAATTCAAGTAACTTGATTATGTAGTACAGCTGACATCTATTCAATGTAGTCGACTGAGACCTAAATCACGATAGGGTCCGAGCCTCAGAGCATGCCTTTTCCATGAGCGCCGACGGGACCTCGATGATTACTCAGCAAATGGCGGCGATCAGGCTAGCTTTGGTGTTACGGGAGGTCATGTTGGTAACGTCTCTACATATAACCAAACGAAGTTGTCCAGCGGGTTCGGGTCGGGGAAATAGGAAGCTAGTTAGAGAATGATACCAAGTCGTAGCACTGCTTCTGAAGCCAAGCCTGAGTCTCTTTGAACTTGTGGGCCGGCACTGAGTCCTGTTGCTCGGGACAAGATCAAAGTGTAGTCTCTGTTCTTCAGATGCTGCACTTCTATTTCTTGTTCTCTTTCGGTGGAGGAGAAATCCTTCACGACTGAGACAATTTTTATTTTTGTACCTTTCCTCCACGTTAAAAAATGACCCTGGTGTCTAACTCTGTCCCGTGGGGTGGCATAGTAAATAGGTATATCAAGGGTATTCTAACCGCCACCATATTGTACCAGGGGAGCATGCACACCCAGGTACACTTTGACATTGACTTTAAAGCCGAGTTCGAAAATACGTATGGGGTGTTTTTGTCAAGTATGAACGAGACTAACATGGTTAGTTTAAAAAAGGGAAGAAGACAGAAAAGGGCGGGATAGGGAAAATAACTACGGGAATATACAAGCATTTAGAGACGATTAATACATATATATAAATGTAAATATATGTATGTATCTATACACGCTTTAATATATGTATATTTAGGAAGCATTGCTTTCTCTACGGCATATTTCATGAAATAAAATCGAAGTTTTTTGTCTATTATTTCTATTTTCGATCCTTCCCAACTTCCGAAAAAAAGTCTCCACTTCTGGCGGGGAATCATCATGTTTATCATAAGTCCGAGTACTATCAACCCTTCAGGATTCATCGTGAGGGATAAATTAATCTAACTAGTTCGAACAATTTATAAAGTTTTTTTTTCTCCATTGGTTAATTATTAATCCCTGTTTGCCATTGGTTGGTGAAATGTTTGCAAGCTATTAAAATCAATAACTTTACAAACACTTCAGGATGTTATTACTATTGCTAAAATTTATTTTATTAATAGTTGATTTTTTATATTGTTAGAAATGCTTTTAGTATTTCAAGTTTCCGTTTATTATTTGTTTACCAAGTATAGATGTGTTGTCAACCAAATTTTTCCTAAATTGGGAAAGAAGACAGGAATGTTGGTTAGTTATGTGATTAAATATAGCGCTGTTATCGGAGCGATGCATGGTTAATCTCCTCGAGAAACTAGTGGTAGTCAAACCTATATATATATATATATATATACATATATATATATATATGCTTTCACTTTTCTTGTCAGAGACATAGTCTCAAAAAGGGCATTTGAACTCGTATACTAAGTTAGTCCTACCAAGTAGCTCAATCAGAGAGGAAAGAGTTATTAGTTATAATCAGGTTAAAGGTTTTAAATTTATCATAGTAAATGATTAATTTTATTTTTTATTGAGCTATACGTTGCAAATTTTTATTAATAATATTTCTTAATACTTTTTCGTCTATTCTATAATTATAGTGCATTTTAATTTTATAATGAAGTCTTATATGTGTAGTAGGTGTAAGTGTGATTCCTTTATTATTAAGGTTAATATTTTTCTTTTAAAATTCTTCAATTTGTTCTTCAATAACATGGTTGTGATATCCAATGAAAAAAGGATTAATAATTAACCAATGGAGTAAAAAAAACTTTATAAATTGTTCAAACAAGTTAGATTAATTTATCTCTGACGATGAATCTTGAAGGTATAGAATGATAAAGATGGTGGTTACATCAACCAGTTTTACCAGAGGTGAAGACTTTTATGCGGAAGGTGGAAGGATCGAAAATAGAATTAATAGACAAAAACGTCTATTTCATTAAATGAAATATGCGATACTTTAATATATATATATATATGTATATATATATATATATATATATATATATATATATAAAGAACAGAAGGAAAGAGAGAAAGAGTGTGAAAGAGAAGGAAAAATTACAAGGAATTTATTTATACGGTGATACGGTTTATATTTCGCATTTAATATCAGGTGAAATCTGAAAACATGAACCGCTGAATTAATTTGACACCATTGTTTTTGTCCATCAAATTATTCTATTAAATTCGAAATTTTGGGGGCTTTATTTAAAACTTTATTTTCTTACATGGATAAACATATTTACGAAGTATCGGTTTTCTGTATTTTATCTGACAACAAACAACGAGAAAAAACCTAAGCAAATAGGATAAACCGTCTTATTTCCGTGTAGCTATCTTTCCCTTTTCTCTATTTTTACCTTATCTTTCGTTTTCGGTTTGCTGGCTTTTTCCACTAAGCAATTCAAAGGATCATCTGCCATCTTGTCATTAATAAAAAAAACTCGTGAGTAAAAAGAGGGTATCCACCCAGGCAAATAAATAAAGAAAATCTTCTAAAGAGGACGAAGTAAAATGGATCGCGGGTTTATCTCAATACTTTACTTTCAATTTCTTGTCCATTTATATCTTACTCCTCCTCCTCCTCCTCCTCCTCCTCCTCCTCCTCCTCATACTTCTCATTCACTTCACCTCATCGGAATTCTTTTAGGCTTTGTTATTCAAAGGACCTTTATGCTGCAAAACCAAATACCGCGCTTTCACATACTAGACTATAATTCATGGCTGATTTTTTCTCGAATGCTTAATAAAGCATGAGCCGAATTTCTAGAGTGTATATTCTGTTTTGATGTGCTTTTTTTTTATTTATCTTTAATATCTTAAAATTAATTAGTATACCCTCTGACTTCTTAGGAATCTTACACACTATGAACTTCGACTTCTACAGTCGGATTGATTATTACTGTATGTACGAACATGTATGGTTACCTTTTTAAAAGTGTTAAGTAAAACTTAACTCGCATTATTTTCATTTTAAAAATGATTTCCTCATCATAAGTGCTTTAACATTTATGATGTTTCGACCGTTGTATTTTCCAGCCTCTTCAAATGACATGTGTAAGCAGTGATCTAAACAAGCTCTGAGAATACGCCATTATGAAAATCATAACAATCAAGAAAAACAAGACACGCAATTTATGCAAATTATTTAAATTTGTATCAAAATACCTCAATCATACTTTTCTCTGTGTTATTTATTCTGATTGTTCGCTTTCCTTTTTGGCATAAATTATTATTGCTTTTATTTCTAATTCTACAAGAATGTATCTATAAAAATAGATCGTTGCGCCAATCTGCCATTTATCTCCTTTCTATTGAAGTGTTATCTAGTTAAATACTATTAAACAAACAGCGACAATATGGTTATATTCGTATAATATAAAATAAATGTTTAAATGAGACATCCTAATGTTTGCTTTCTGACACTTTTCCTTTAGTATTATTGGACTGGCCTAAAATTTGAAAGATTGAGAAAGTACTGTAACGAAAAGATGTCTGATTTTCATAAATACATGTGTGTAGAGATTTGGAATTTGACCAAGCAATTCTCACTTCCTTCCAATTTATGGATTATTTTTTTATCTTCATTCATTGTTATTTTTATATAATGTATTATGATTATGAACTTTCATCGTCTTACTTTTTTACCGTTTCAATTCGGTGAGATAAGTGTTTTCAGCTTTTGTCTATATTTAAGCTTATACTATCTTAACTTAACCATGAGACAATAGCACCCAAGCATGCTGTAAGCCGTTGGTTGTTCTAGTTATCGGATTTAGAAGCTCTGTCAGTTGCAGTGACGAAACAGAATTAACATCAAATCCATATGTCTGGAAGGTATTGTTTTAATGTTGAAGGAATGGGATCTTATGGGGCAAGAAACATTCGGACGATCGATCGTCTTACAAAAGAGAATAATGCTAAAGTAAGTCGAAATGAAATAATTCCCCGGCTTCTATATGATTGACGAATAGGGGTGGAACGTAAAACTAGAAAATGGAGGGAAAGGTGGAGAAAAAAACGAGAAAGGAGAATACATGAAAAGATTTAGAAACAACAAACGATTGGAGAGTGCATGATGCGTGAGAAAGATAGTATAATAGGAATTTATACTGAAAAAGTGTTAAAATGAAGAGATAAAACAGGTAAACAAAGTAAGGGATACCAGGAAGACAAAGAATGAGAGAAGGAAATGGTGCGAATAAAATGTTAAGAAAATGAATGGCATGCGTACAATTGAGGTAATATGTGGGGCAAGAATAATTCGTTAGGAGAGAAATAAACTCTCCTGTTACAATGCAAACTCCTATGAATAACAAAATAGAGCATCTCCCCCCCTCTCTCTCTCTCTGCCTGTTAAATATACCTGAGATGAGAGAATAAACAACATATTTTAGGTGTCGACATATAGATATAAAAAATCGCGAGGTTAATGAACCTTGAGGAATATCACCCAGGACGTAACTCAGTAAACAAACAAACAAACAAAAAAAAAACAATTCAGTTCTTATCTCATCATCTTTTCAAAAAGGTTTCAAACCATTATTATCAACGTCATAACGACCACCAATTCATCGAGACGGTATTCGACAAGGTCACCGATAAATTACCGATAACTGGTATAAGAACTCCTCGTAAATGATCCTATTATAATAGAGCTAGAGTTTGTGTATTTGTCATATGTTACATATTGCGCTCAACATATGTTGTAATCGAACTGCATGGAAAATCATTAATCTAGTCATGTTTTAATTTGAAAAAAATCTTTAAACGGTAGTTGTTAAAATAGTAGTAGAAATAGTATACAAAGAGGACAATAAAAGATTTACATGTAAAGGCTAAAACAACAAAAAACATAATTGAATAACCAAATACGTCAACGAAGTAGGAAATGCATGCCAAATGTTTCCGAGGGAAATATAGTCAATGGTGAAGATGACAACTGAATAATTGAAAAACTCAAGCATGATTTAGTTAATGCGAGTGTGGATCGATATGCTTGTGATTTGATACGTGGCTACAAGAATCTTTTCGTCTGGAATATCTACCTCTATAATGCGATTTGCATGCTTTATGGTTTCTCAATCCTTTATTGGTTTATTTAATGACGAAACACAACACGTTTAAATTATTCAATATATACTATTATTGTCCAGACTATTAAACACAGACTCAGTAAAAGGACTTATCATTTATTTCCTAACAGTATATGTATTCCTTTACAGTAATATGCAAAAGAAAATGGAAATGTGTTTCTCTCTCAACGTACTCGCCGTTGGAATTTTGTTAAATGGTATACTTTTCTCCAGTGACATTCAATGCAACAATGTGTTTGCAATCAAGAATTACTCACATAATAGACATTTCCCCAACAAGAACATTTTCAGTATTACTTTCTATCGTTCAATGTTGTGAGACTTCAAGGGCCAAAGCGCTTGGACTTTTATGGATAACAAAACATGACGGTCACACGTGCTCGATACGCATAAATTCTCTCCTGCCGGCATGTTCATTTTTCTCTCATCATTGATTAAACATATTAGACATATGGATTTGATGTTAAGTCATTTTTATGGTGTCGAAAAAGTAAGCAGAACTATCTAATACAGAGTTTGGCTCATCATGTCCACAACACATTACTGTGTGGGCGATAATAATGTGACGAATTGAGTTCGAACTAGACATAACTGATTCCATTATCTAACATTGTATAATAACTTATAAGCATTGTATAATAACTGATATGTATTGTATAAGAACTTATAAGTATTATATAATAACTTATAAGTATTGTATAATAACTGATATGTATTGTATAAGAACTTATAAGTATTGTATAAGAACTTACAAGTATTGTATAATAACTTAAAAGTATTTTATAAGAACTTATAAGTATTGTATAATAACTTATAAGTATTTTATAATAACTGATATGTATTGTATAATAACTTATAAGTATTGTATAATAACTTATAAGTATTGTATAATAACTGATATGTATTGTATAAGAACGTATAATTATTGTATAATAAACTATAAGTATTGTATAATAACTGATATGTATTGTATAAGAACATATAAGTATTGTATAATAACTGATATGTATTGTATAATAACTTATAAGTATTGTATAATAACTTATAAGTATTGTATAATAACTTATAAGTATTTTATAATAACTTATAAATATTGTATAATAACTTATATGTATTTTATAATAACTGATATGTATTGTATAAGAACTTATAAGTATTGTATAATAACTTATAAGTATTTTATAATAACTTATAAGTATTGTATAAGAACTTATAAGTAGCGACACAGCTTTTACATTTGAAAACAATACACGATACTATTCATCCTCATTCATTCCTCTCGAAAAAAATATTTTTGATGTTTTTTTAAATGTAAATAATACATGTGTTTGTTTCATGTATTGTTATCGTGTGGAACCGTTATGGCACGAACTGTTTTCTACTACTTCTCTCTAATCTAATCGGCGATTTCGTTTATGGAGGACATAATTGGCTGACTCTTGAAATTGTCTTGTTTTTAAATGCTCCAAATTTTTATCTCGATTTTTCTTGTTATGTACTAAATATTTATTAATGAAATCTATATAAAATTTAAGGTTTATTTTATTCAAAGTGTTTTCAGAAAGTTTAAAATGTTGCGCATGTAAAAATTGATTTAAGCATTTCTGTTTTAAAATGTTAAGATATTTTAAGACGCTACGTACAGTGAGAAGATACATAGTGTAAGAAAGATAAAAATAACGGTGAAGAAAGTAATAGGCACGTATATTCCAGTAGATAGTGAAATACAAACTATTTATACTACTTATACTGTGACTGCTTGTCACGATGTTAGGTTGTTTATCACCTTATTTTAAAACATTTTGTTATTACTAAATGAGATAGATTTAGTTTTATTAGTGCTCTGGTGAAACCCATTTTATTGATTGATTACTTTTTAAACCAACGCATTTCGGGTGAAAACATTATTATCTATTTACGTGTCAAAGGCAAGATGCGTAACATTTTTACTTACATCGATAAAATTTTGTGTTTTAACTTATTTTAAAGTGTTTCATCTCAATATTAATAAAATTGCTGCAGAAATACCCATTCTAAGAAAAAGTATCGTATTTGCAATAACAGATGACGCATATAATACAGCTTGGTTAATAGCCACTATCTCATATAGGTTTCGAATGCCTTTGTAGACACATTCAATCGTGATAATACTACATTACATCATAGGAGCAACGCCATCACAATCGCATTATCTCTTGAGTAGTGGTTCTCAACCGGGGTTCACATTGACCCTAGGGGTCCATGTAATATTTCTGGGGGTCACAGGCAAATCATAACAAAATTATCATAATTATTATAGTTGTTGTAGAATACTTTATTTGCAATAAATTAGTTTTCATTGAAAAATAAAGCTTACTCATATATTTCTTAGATTATTAAAACCTCAAAATTGATATGAGTGAAAAATAGAAGATTGTCTTATGACCAATAGTTATGAAGAGGTCCACCAAGATAAAAAGATGGGAAAAGAGGTCCATGAGTAAAAAAAGGTTTAAACCCACTGCTCTAGAGGAATGGGTTCCTATTTTTCCCTCTAAATATTTAGTCCTACCACCTCAACCAGTCGACACCAGGAGGAAGTATACACGTTTCCACAGATTCTACACGGTCTCTACATATATACCAATGTCTTCCCTGTAATAGAATTTAAAAAAAAAAAAATTAAAGTTTCTCTCGGGGAAAGTCTGTTGTCTCAGATTTGTTGCCTGCTAGTTTTCTTATTCCGGAACTAGATCATTCCAAACAAACACTTCAGAACATTACAATATGGCGTCGCTAGGATAAATATTTAATCGCACGGCGTCAATTTCAGTTAATAGACACTAACTTTTCAACATATTACAACAGCTTACGAAATTTCTACACGTTTTAAGTAACATAACTGTTTAAAACATACATTTACTACTAGATACAATACGTGTCTTCTTGATTCTTCTTTCTTTCTTTTATTCATTCTTTGTGGTGGTCGTAAATAAAAAATAAAAAAAAGCATTTAGAGATAGTTTTTTGAAACTATTCTATACTTACACCTAAAAAATTGATAACCGATACTGCAAATTTTAAATTAAACTGGAATATACTTGTGAAATTTCATTGCGGTAAAATATTTGCATGATGTATTCTGAGAATACATTTTAACATATAAAAATAAATTTCTCTTCAGAAGCCAATAGTACTTAAAAATAAATACAAGCATAATAATTGCTAAAAACAGTGAATTAAATCCTAGTAACTTAAAAAATATTCTTATATTTTATAAATACTGACAACTTATTTTTAACAATTCAGCATGTTAACATGCGTGCCTAAGTAAAATATATATATATATATATATATATATATATATATATATATATATATATATATATATATATATATATACATAACATTTTATACACTCGATAATCGCACAAACATATAAATCAATTTTAAACATGATGTAATTCTGCTTAAAACCCTATGTAACATCTTTAATGTCTTGATAATCGCTCAACATTATAAATTATATACTGTCACCCTTAAAACATTACTACTATTAGCTCTGACAAACGGTTTGAGAATTATTGGCATTTTACCATGCATTGCTAACTCTTTCCTTGCATAGACAGAAATACCATACAGCGTAAACATGTTGCTCTTTCCTCGCAGGGACGGAGCACTCTCAAAATGCAAACATAGCAGTGTTTTGGGAATGTAAATATACATAAATTCTGAGTCGTCACTAATCCCTTTTGAAAAAAAAACGGCCCTAACAATACTTTAAGGGGTACCAATATTTAATTTTGTATTATCGAACTTTTAATGATGCTATATTTTAGGGGGCATTTTATAATCCTGTTGACGATTTGATTTAAGTTTATATTTTGAACCGATTACCCAGGCCTAAAAATTGTGACGTATCATGTCAGCATTTTATTTTAAGACGGAATAAACGCTTACAAATAAGAAAAAGCAGATAGGTTTCAAAGTAAATTATATGAAACAATTATTTATTATATATGCGTTTTTTTTTTACAAATTTTACTTACCATGAAGTATTTTATTTAATTTTCTGTTTTGAGCGTTATCTTCTTTTTTTCTTGCACATGTATATAACCCTGCTGAGTCAAATTTATTCCCTTTTGTTGTTCCTTGCAATTATCTCGGATACAACGTTTTTAACGGCGACGTTATACACACGAACGCATATATATATATATATATATATATATATATATATATATATATATATAGTAAAATAATTAATAATTTATAATAAAAATTAAAAAAATTAAATTGATAATTTATAATTAAAATTAAAAATTAAAAATCGGTTTCACAAGGAAGATCAAACAAAATCAATAAATTGTACGATCGTTTCGTTTCGGAAATGATTTTTTATTGAGACAGACAATAAGTATTGGACAATAATTTTACTATTTGATTTTATAAAACAAAGTCTCCTCATCAGCAAAAAGAGCGGGTCAGGGTTTAAAGATACCAAAAATAAAACTAGCATTTCATGTTGATAAAATCGTGTGGGAAAGTAAAGTTAAGGGTCGATATCTTTAATGTTTCTAATAAAAAATATATGTACTTTTTAATCGTCCGCCTTTAAAGCCTGTAAGTCTCATCTTCAGTGCATTATTTGGGATGTTAAATGTAGTGTATAAATGGTTGAAAATGTTGGTATATATATATATATAAACTTCAAAGAAAACGCTAATAAAATAATATTACTAGTTTAAAATCATTAGAAACGCTATATTTGAATTTATCTTAAATAATTCAATTATAAAGTAAGATAACTGCCAGTTTTAAAAATGATACTCAAATAAAAAATAAAACATTTTATTCTTCAAAGGGAGATAACTACTTATTACTTGTAAATTAGTTATATATTAAAATATATGTCCTAAAATAAGGTTACATACAAAAAACCGTATTAATAAAGTGACACGGTTTTAGTATAATAGAGATTTTTTCATTCTCTATTGGTATACAACTGCCCGACAATATTTTTCAGACATTTTAGTATTCTACTTTCTGAGTACAATAGAGTGGCGAAATTCCATTCAATAGAATGGCATAAAGACAAGACCTGTAATAAAAATGGAAGAAAATCGTTTAGGTAAGGAAAGATATTTAATTTTCATAATTTTTACAAAAGACACACGACATTATTTTTCGGGCATCGTTGAAAAACTGTTAATAGTTTGTAATATCACCTTTCTTTTTTCTTAATAATGATCAAACATGTTTCTATTAGTTGTTTTTGGCATCTACTATTCGTCCCCATAGTTGAGCCTCTTTCGTTTTTTCAGGCCCTTCAAACATTTTCCATTAAATTTAGATTTGCCCTCTTTGCAGGCCATTCCAAAGTAGTCATATTCACATTAGCCATCCATTCTTTCATGTGCTTTGACACATGGGTGCTGCAATTGTCATGCTGTAGAACGAAATCATTCCCCATATCTCTTCTCTCTCGTCCAGCAACTGTTTCTAGCTTTCGCTGTTCTGTCATCCTTTCAGCCACCCCAACAAAGATCTTGCCCAAATCATAACCCCTCCTCCTCCCATCTGTCATTTGTTCAGTACAACAGGCTCACCTCTTCTCGACTAAGTACACCACCCATCGGACCATCAAACTTGAAACGCTTCTCATCAGTAAATATAACCTTTTTAAAGTCAACATGTTTTGTTAGCCACCTGTTAGCATTCTCCAATCTTGCTCCATTTTGGTTTCTTTGTTAGTGCAATTTCTTTGTTAGCTTTTGCATACTTCAAACCAATCCTATGCAGCGTTCTTTGTACTGTTCGGACGTTTACATCCAATTCACATTTCTCCTTCACTTTTCTTGCTCTAACTTTTTCTCCAAATGTCAAAAGCCGTGTCACATTCCTCTTCATTCTTCTTTCAGTCCTCTAGGTAATTGATCTTTTCCAACCTCTCTTCTTTTTTCCGCTCGGAGTTTGTCTTCAGCATGATTTCGAGCGTTGATTTCGAGAGCTTCAAATCCTTCTGATGCTGATGCAATGTTCCCGCTTCTTCCGTACCTAACAAATGACTTCTTTTGAATGCATTTTACCTCATTAAACTTGTGTTGCCAGTAGAATAGAACAGATATTTATTCTAATGATGACAGCATAGTGTACAAGCAGAAAAATTGCATACGGCAACATATACATGAACATAGCTCTCAATAAAAAAGGATATTTTGTCATGTCCGAAAAATAGCGTCGTGCAAGTTTTCGCGAAAATCAAAAAAAAAAAAAAAATTATCAAAGCCAAACAAAAAAATGATTACACTAGTAGTGAATTTTCACTCCTCAACTACGTATTTACAATCTCAAAAGTGTTTGGCACTAGTACTTGAAGTACTTTTTTCAAAGTGTCCGAAAAATATTGCTGGCCCCTATATATGTGTGTCTTACTCCTTATCCTCATTTGCGTTTTCTTTCTATTTCTTTCTACTGCCGCGACGCAATCCTTTCATTGTATTAAAAATTTAAAATATCCAAGAACCAGAAAAATTTAGAAAATGTCCAACAATGTCCTAGCAAAGCGAAGCCTCCTATTAGATTAGATAGGCAGAAGTAGTAGATAACATTTTGTGTCCTGACGCTTTTCCACGAAGATAATTACCATATGTGTTTAAAATTTTGATTATTAGTTCAAATGATATTATGAATATAAATCTGGGATTTCTAATGGGGCATACTGAAAGTAAATGTAAAATAAAATAGTACACACCCGGTATACAATTGTATTTGATTTATGTTCTGATGAAGTCCTGGCATTTTTATAGTGAGACATTGCATTTTCTTGTATTATACGAGATTTTATCATTTCTGACGAATAAAAAAAAATGTTTCTATTATACCGGCAGTCATTTTAAACAGTGGAAAAAATCTGGAAATGTTGTTTTTTAAATTTTTTAGGGAGAGTTTTTTAAAAAATGAAACGTTAGTGAAAATTTTCATGTGAGAAGTAATCAGTTTATGGCAAATATTAGAAAAGAGGCATTCTTCTTTTTTTGGCCCTGGGCTTACGTCAGAGAAAATTATCTCGGAGAGATATCGATAGCAAACAATAGCCGACAATAGACACAATAAGAAAGTCAACTTCAGTGAAAGACTAACTGCTGAGTATTGAGATCAGTTCGTAGACACGGGGGAGAGGTTATTACTGCGAAGCAATGTGATGGTGAAATACAAAAATAAATATAACAATAAAAGAAAAAGAATTACTTACAAGAAGAGAAAAAAGAGCTAAATGAAAAAGAAGGTTGAAGAATAAAAACAGAAACATGAGGAACAAGGCGAAGAAAAACATTATAAATTAGATAGAAATGATCCTAATGTGAACGAAAATCGTAAAAGAACGGAATATTTTTATATAGAACTTGTTAAGCTGTATAAAAGTAATATATCCGATGTACAAGTATATATATATATATATATATATATATAGAGAGAGAGAGAGAGAGAGAGAGAGAGAGAGACAGACAGACAGATAAATAGCGAGAAAGATACAGAGAGGGAGAGAGAAATAAACAATATAAAAAAGGATATTCATCTTAGATATGTTTTATTTATATTTTAATGTACATGCATATATATATATATATATATATATATACACATTGTGTGTATGTGTGTGTATTATAAAACAAAACAGAGAAAACAGCAAAAGAAAAACTCATATTATTAGTTCTTTATTAAATCTGGACTCAAATGCATTTTTCATTCTGTGGCTTTTTTCACTTCCCTTCACACAAATAAGTGTATATATGTATAAATGTGATACTAGTTTTTTAATATAGAAACGCTCATACATTGTAGATGAACATCCCAACAGAGTACAAAAACAGATGGTAATTTATGAAGGAATTCATATATCTTCTAGTGTGTAGCTCGTGAATAAATAAATAAGAGTCCACGTGCTTTGCAGAAATGAACAAGGAAGTGCAAATACTCTTCACAATGAAGGTATATTAGAATAAGGAGACACTTTCGTTTATGCAATTGCACGAAAAGATATAAAAAGGAAAATCGGAAACAAGTGACAAGAACTTTCTCAATACATAGAAGACATAAGAAAGATGCAAAGACATCGAATGCAATTGGAATCGTGCAAAATTAATGCCGAAGACTACCAACATGAACATTTTGAAAGACAATACTTCTCCCAAACCAGCTTATCACATCTTTTTACCAATGTACAAAATAAAAATAAAAATAAACGTGTCAGAAAAATTTGTGAAGAATTAAATTAAAAAAAAAAAATCCCATATTTTCATTTATAATTACTATACACAAGAGCAAATGTGGAATGTGAATGCTTATTGTAACCAATTGTGATCAGAAAAATCATATTCCAGTTTTACTGTAATAGAATGTAATTCGTTTGTCCGATTAAAAAATAATCTTACGAGATTATGAAATTTTCCATATATTAATTTTACCCAATAAATAATTTACATAATATCAAATTAGTATGTAGAGTAGATACGAAAATAATTATGCAATGACACACTCGGATATATTTAAAACGCTTTCAGCAACAGTGATTGTCCTTATTTAATCACTAGCTTGACTCTACATTACGTATGGAGAAGTTTACAACGAGATGTTGAGGTAGTCTTAAAGCACCCTTTCTTCAACCTACTATTTTGTACTTCACCAAAAATACACTCTTATAAATATACCACTGTGTGGTCTTATTTATTATCAGACTTTCAATATACCAACATTGGAAACGAGAAATAACTGGTAATGTGGGATTTTCAGAAAAAATATTTTATTGGTGTGCTCGGAAAAATATTAATTACAGCAGTTAAGACGAGAAATAAAAGGCCTTGCTTGCGTGTTGACGAAAATAAACTGTAGGACTTACTTTGATTAGTTGTTGACTATATTTTATCAGACAAGAGGACACAATTCACGTCTAGACAAATTATTAGTTAATAAATTAGTCATTCTGTCAAACATTTGTAGCGAAGCATATTACGATCGTACTATATTATGCGAGAAGTAATTCTCAGCCAGCACGGTTCCTGGATAAAATTACAATTCTCGCTTTATAAAACGAATGTTACACCAACTGAAAACTGCCTTCAAAATTGTTTGCACGTATATAGGATACCCTCGAATAAGAATGTTCCACCTTTTCTGACGCCAGTAGAACTAATGTTTTTAAGGAGGATAAAAAGAGTATTTGCTATATGCTATTTGCAACCAACAGAAACAAGGAAAGGACGCTTCAAAGTTGGGGAAAACTTTACCTGTCATATGTTTAAAAAACAATAAATTCTACTATAGTAAATGGATTGTGGATAAACGGAATAAAAACATAATATGCATAATTAATATCTTGTTCGACATATTTGAGATATCAATCACGCTTTTAAACAATGAAAAATAAAAAAGGAAACATAAGATTACAGACTTCAGAGTTATACACCAGGAAATGAAAAAAAGTATTGTCTCAATCAATCACACTCTAGTTCATCACCTTACAGCTTCTAAACTTCTGAGCGGCAAACAATATGTATTTAGGCAAGCCCGTTCCACAGCAGATATACTAACTGTAATCTCTGAACGTATATACCGTTCACTAGACAAAACAGGGGAGGGTAAAATGTAACCCTCGACATATGTAAGGCTTTTGACAGGGTATGGCACGATGGTCTTCTAAAGAAAAATCAGATCATATGGTATCATTGGAAGAATACATAATGTAATTAAGTCCTCCTTAAGTAAGTGAAAAATCCAGGTTCTTCTCGACGGTCGTACATCTTAACAATACGCTATAAATGCGGGATTACCTCAGGGGTCTACTCTTTGACCTTTATTATTCCTGATATTCATAAATAACCTCCTTGATAAAATTGTTTCGGAGATGGGTATATTTGCTGATGACATCACTCTCTATTACAGGCACGAGGGGAAAATAAATGAACACATATCTAAGGAAATGGCTAAACACTAGAGAAACACTGTAGTGGAATGGGTACAAAAATCGATGGTCACATTCAATTTTGCCAGGACTAAGCTTGTTTCCTTCAATAATTACAAGAAATCTTCTATAACACCGATAGCAATGGCCAAGCACACATTACCAGAAAGTACTTCCTTTAAATTCCTCGGTCTAACGTTTACAGGGAACATGAACTGGAATAGATACATTAGGAGCATTGGCAAGGCTGCTGCGAAAAAGTGGGCTCTCTCTACCGTGCTAGAAAGCTACGTACGCCTGAAAATGTCCTGTACCTCCACAAGGCTACCATTCGCCCATGTATGGAGTACTGTTGTCACATTTGGGCTGGTGCATCTGCTACTTGTCTCTCACACCTGGACAGTTCAAAAGAAAGTCGACAACCTGATAGGTCCTGAACTGCCATCTAGGCTGAAGCCGCTGTCTCATCGACGAAATGTTGCATCCCTCTGTCTGTTCTACAAGTACTTGAATGGTGAATGCTCTGACGAACTACATGCTCTTGTACAGCCTAGACGTGAATACCACCGACAAACCCGACAAGCAGCTTAATCCCACCCCTTCACAGTAGAGATTACTAGGTGTAAAAAGGCCTTCTACTCCAATAGTTTCTTCTTCAGAACTGCAAGACTTCGGAACTCCCTTCCGAGATTCTGCTTTCCCAACTGTACTGACATGCAGAAATTCACGTGTAATGCAGACAGACATCTTGCTACTCATCTCCCGTCATAATATCCCTGCAATTTATGCCCCCGATAGTAGCCCCCTACTTCAAAGTGACACTGTGCTTTGTTTGGCGTGAAAATTGAATAAAAAAAGGGATTTACGATAACGAGTCTTCGCAGTTTCGGAGTTGTTTTTCTATAACATGGTATTCCGAACATGTGCAAATGCGTACTTTTGTCTTATTTATTATGGACCCTTCAAGATCACATCAACAAGATGGCAGATTGAATGAATCGGAAGTTATAATTCCCAACAGAAATTAATGCTGCAATAAAACCTGCTGAGATTTCTTAAGAGGAAACAAAAAATGAATGTATATCTCGCATTTCTCGCACACTAGTACACACACATATACACACACGTATATATATATATATATATATATATATATATATATATATATATATATATATATATATATACGAATTTTAAAGAAAATTGACCAAGGTGCACAACTACCAGACTAAAAATCCAATCTGTTTATTAGAAAAAAAAATATGTACAGAAAACTTGTTGAAAAAAATATAGCCTTAATTTGCATAGGCATATTTTTTTCAGATTGTTAAGAATCAAAGTTGAGCACAAAATACTTGCTATGCGTATCTGCTCAGATTCCTGTTGAGCTGGAAGATGTAATGCAATGTAAGTTCCAAAAACCTTTGAATATATATATATATATATATATATATATATATATATATATATATATATATATATATATATATATATGATAATTGCAACATTTCTCAGACGAGTGCCACCTCTCAGACACTGAAAGTCCACGAGCCCGGAAATGACTTTCTTCTAGTCCTGCCGGCGAATTCAAACGCTCAAGCAGACATGGCACTGAAGACGGTCATTGGTATATATATATATATATATATATATATATATATATATATATATATATACACGCATACATACATATATACACATACATACACATACACCCATATACACTTACAGATCTATAAACATGCACACATATATACATACACAATGTATAATACACATACATGCACATACATACGTATACATACACACATGCATACATACACATATATACCCATATACAAATACAAACACGCATATACATATACACATACAAATACGTACATATATATGCACATATACATACACATACATTTAATTACATGTACATACACATACATATATATATATATATTTATACACATACTCACATATATATGCATATATACCCATACATATATATATGCATATATACTCTTACATATACATACATACGTACGTACACACACACGTATACATACAAAAACACATAAACGTATGTACACACATACATATATACATAAATATACACATGGATATGCATACATATACATACCCATGTATATATACGCATACATACCTTATGCATACACACATACATATACATACACATGTATATATACACATACATACACATATACATAAATACACGCATAGATACATATAATGATAGCAGATCAATGATTATCGGCTTCCATCGTTTCAGGCGCTACAATTTTTTCATCGCCACAGGACTATTTCTTATAGAAAAATTCCTGAGGGTGTATCTATACAAAGATGATGCTACACAGTTTAGCTTTGTACGACAGCTAAATCTCTCTGTCTTTCTCAGTTCAAACTGTTGACATCCAGCAACAAGCAAGACCAAGATAGCCAGCAACACGTCAAACTGTAGACCAGCTTAATGCGGGTACTGGTCTCCCACTTTGTGTTTTTTTTTAATCAGAGATTTGCTTCCCCTAGAGGGATTGTCTTCACCAAGGCTTACAGGAAACCTTTCCATCCAACATACACATCGAAATAAACACATGCATACATACATACATGCATTCATACAGATGTACGCAAACATATATATGCATGTACACACACATGCAAACATACACACATGGAGGCACACATATACGAATATACATATGCATATACACACGTACACATACACATGCATGTAAAATACACATAAAGGAACGTTCCAAAAGTCATAAATCATCAATGATCAGAACGACGATGACGTTGATGGGTACGATTAAATGAGTTTGACATGGCAAAAAAGAAAAAGAAAAACAATCCATTACAAACAATTTGTAGAAGAGAGATTCACTCGTTGAAGTGTTTGTGCAACTTTACAAATGAATAGACGTCGAAATCAAACGAAAACAAAAACCAAACGATCAGCATTTAAAGCGGCTGGACTTTTTTTTTAAATAAGAAATTTGTTTATAAGACTCACACTTCTGCTGAAGATAATGACGATGATGATAAATTTCACACATTATTTTACAAATAAATGGATGTAGGAATCAGACGAAATCAAGAATCTAACTGATCAGTATTAAAGTCGCCTGGATTGTTTTAAAATAAAAAGTGTGTTTACTAAACTCACACTTTTGCTGTAGATAATAATGATGATGACAAATTTCACCCATTATAAATAAATGGACGTAGGAATATATATATATATATATATATATATATATATATGTATCTCTCTCCCTCTCTCTCTCTCTCTCTCTCTCTCTCTCTATATATATATATATATATATATATATATATATATATATATATAGTAGAACACTGGGATACGGCATTAATCCGTTCTAGAGTTGGGATCGTAAGGTAAAATCGCCGTATGGCGGGGCCTACGCAAACTTTTATACTGTACATATTAAGAATTAGTAACAAAATTAATTGGCAATTAAACGTTGATATAATTAACATAATTAATATTATAACTTTATGTACTAAAATAATTTATTTCCGTTTCAGCAATTTTTCTTATAATCGAAATTTTATCCTAACCATGGGTCATGTCAGAGTTTTATATTCTTCGTTTTAGGAATAACTTAAAACAATACCTAATCTAAAATTAAATTATCTTAAATGAGTCATACTACAGATAGATTACAGTTTTCTTACAAAAAAAAAACCCAAAAGAGAAAACACCAATAAAAGAAAAAATCAAATACAACTCACAATTAAGTTTACTTTTGAATAAGAAAACAGTAAGTTCATGCCGTGCTGATTATTCTACATAAAAATAACAGTAATGCATTAAATTATAAAGCCACCGTAAACAATCCAATCAAAACGATTACGTTCATGTCTATTCACGTCATAATGATGACAGGAAATCAGGCACCGTGATTGGATTTTACCTTAAAGCGCCGACGATATGCAGCAACGAATATCTACACGAGGAATGTAAATACATTAAGTGTACTTTCAAATCCTTTTATTAACATACTTATTTTATATAAACAAAGAACACTCTTCAAATTCGATCAATGACAAAGAATACAATTCATAACTTAACTCTAGAATAAACAGACATATAGCTTTATCGACTCAAACTATTAACAGCCACACTTACACAAAATCAAATACGCTAGATAAATAATTTCAACTAATATTATTGATATCTAAATTATACACTACCACAACACTCGTTTGCATATGTTTTAACTTTTTGGAATTGTCATACAGTCTATATTAGAAAACTAGCGCAAACTAACAAAGATACTTTACGTGCTTAACAGAGCCATCTATTTTAGCAAATAAACCAACGCTATGGAATACGATCATCATTTTGACTTTAAAACCACTACTTTAATTAACGCTATAAAAAACATTTACACGATAATTAATCTAATCAGTTCTTAACACCAACACAACAAATACAATTAAACAAAGAAAAGGCTTCTATTATGTGTAACTTAACCGATCTGAATTTATTATCAGTGAAACTCTTTGTGATTCCTGCTTTCAAATGAGGTCCTTAGGATCTCTTTTTTGTTTTGTGTTTTTGTATTTATCCCTCATTTCCTTTGGCTAATACGAAAGCTACGTATATTTTGTATATAAATATTTCGTATGCACATATATATATGTATATATATATATATATATATATATATATATATATATATACGTATGAGAATGCATTCCCCATTCACACAAATTTAATTTTGTTATATCATATCACTATATATATTCCCCAAAATTACGATTCTTGTTGTGAATCATTTTAAGCTTTTTAGCTCTTTTTCGCGGAATTCTGAGTTGTAGATTTTCCACATTTCCATTTTAATTCATACCGTCGGATTTATTTGGCCTTATTTTATCACACACACACACACACACACACACACACACACACACACACACACACACACACACACACACGCACACACACACACACACGTATATATATAGTGATTTATAAAATATATATGGCGATTAAGCTACACTGAATATTCCGCGTTTCATCCACTCTAGGATTTTTCAGGCTCTTCCTCCATATATATATTATTTGTTTTTACACCACAGAGAGCTACTGGCAGTTTATTTTTCAGTAATACATTTCCGTCACCTCATAGAGGGTCATCACGTGACATTATTCACTGACCATAAGCCATTATGTGGAGCCTTTTATAGTCAGACACCCGCAAAGTTGGATCGACAACAACAACAACACTTGTCAGTACTTGCTGAATATATCGCTGACTGTGTATTCATGAGAATATTTCGGTCAGCTTGGTTTTAGTAACTGCAAACTTCATTAGGCAGTCTAGCTTATATAAAAGCACACTTTGCAACTTCATCTATCAAGCTCCATCTTCATTTTTGGTAACTTTAATGCTCATCATTCTGTCTGGCTGCTCCTCGGCGAATCTTACAGATCTAGATGTCTAAATCTGTTTTAACCTTTTTTGTTTCATTGTTATGTTTCGGGTGCATATTGGAAACACATTAAACGGGGGACTATGTCTTTCAATTATTTACTTTACACACAGAGTTTATATTTATAACACATAGATGCGAATTCATTATTGAAGGAGGAGAATGTGCAATACAGTTCTTTTACATTAGAGGGGGAGAATCATTACTGGCGATGGAGGTGGCATTATTTGGAATGGGGTTATACAAATGTTCGTTTACAAGATGATAGACAAAACACATTTACCTTTCCATTTTCGATTGATGATGGTCAGGAATTCAAGCCTTTACGACTACATAGTCTCCTCTTCCTCCATAAGAGGGCATTAGATCTCACTAAGTCGCTCTCCGACTCTCGTTTGCTAACTGACTGTCTGTGATTGTGATTGTGATTCTAATTCACTCTAAGTTTGGACCCTGTCTCAATATATTGGGAAGCTCATTTCTTGATGACGTCAGAGGCCTGCTGTTTCACGTGAAATTTATTAACGTGAATTTTACCTATGTATATCCAAACGCACTTTGGCGAGCAAAAAAATCTCAATTTTAATTGTTCAATATCGAAACTATTTTTAATCATTATTTCTAAACTCGTATTGTCCATTCTTTTAACTGGCATATTTAATACTAGTTATCTCTTCTCTCTCTCCTCTGATCTTGCGCACGTAGTACAATGGGGAAAGGTGTCTGGTTACTTTTAATGCATCTAAAACCAAGCTTCTATCGTTACATCATCAACGCTCAGATGTCCAGCTACCATCAATCGAAATGAATGGCTATCGCCTTGGGGAGGCTTCATGTTTTTACAAGCTTCAGGGCTTGACCTTTATCCCGATCTGAGATGGAAGACGTATATCAAATCCATTGCCAAAGTCGCTGGAAAAATGGTAGGATCCTTCTACCGCTCCAGTAGATATCTCACTCTTGATGCAATTCTCTACCTATATAAAAGCCAGGTTCGGCCAACGATTGAATACTGTTACCACATCTGGGCAGGAGCTGCTAGAAGCAGCTAATCCTATCTTGACAGAATTCAAAATAGATTTCGTAGCCTAGTGGGGAATGCCCTTCTATCTTTCCTGCAAATTATTTCCCACAAAGGAGCCGTAGCGAGCCTGTCTCTGCTTTATCCTTACTTTCATAGCAGGTGCTCATCTGAACTTCAATCTATGGTCTCCACTCGCCAGACTTTCACGAAAATCACTCGTCTAGCAAGAACTACTATCAATAATTTCCCACACTCTTTATCTGTGCCTACATCTAAACGTAGATTCCATGAACAGGGCTTCTTTTTCAGAACTCCTCGTCTGTTGAACTCTATTCCGTTTGCCTGCTTTCCAGCTGACTACAATCTGATTGTCTTCAAGTTCAATGTGAACAAGTTCTTATTTACCCATCCCCCTAAGTACTCCAAATTATAAAATTCCCACTAATGTTTACTACACTAAAACCACAATGACAAATATATACCAATTAACCCTTATCCTTGGGCCTTGATAACTGGTTACCCCATGTAAAAAAAAGAATGAACAATTGACTGAATTCATAAATTAAATATCTATCTCTGACATGAATAATATTTAGTTATTTGCGAGAACAATAACAATAGTTCTGCATTGCTAGGCTTTCAATAAGTATTCTTTTTTAACTTTTCTTACTGGGTTCGATTCTAACTTTTTCCAAATCTCATATTAAAACTTTTCTTGTTTGGCTTCTTACTTATTGGGGTCTGCCCCTTCATAACATCATTATTTACCCCAGATTGTGACCAAATCGCGACAAATTTCCAGATAATGACCACAATCAACCATCCTTACTTGATTTATATAACTTCTGCCCCTGGAATCTTGTTCTGTTTCCTGATCCTCTCCATCATGCTGATGTTAATGTTGAGATTAATTTTTCAATTAATTGTCTTTTTCACGACTACCAAAGGGCTGATTGGGATGAGTTCACAGCTTCCTATGTGACATACCCTAGTGTTGTATCTTTGGTATGCCTTCGAAAGATGCTGTAACGGAGGTTACTGGCTAACTTCTTGTAGGAATTGACGTATCCATGCCTCATCTGAAGTTTTCATTTAACCTAATTCTCCTCCCTAGTTTTCCTCAAACTACGCTTCTGCCATTACATATTGTAATTTAATAATTACGATATGTAATGGCAATCAATATTGTCGGAATAGTTATAAAGCTTCTAGACACTCTTACAAAAGGGCAATTTTCTGTAACAGAGTCTAGAAGGGTTCTGACATTCCAGGGAGCGACTGTCAGAGATCGTTGTTTTCTTAATATTTTGACCTCAAGTGGGATGCCCCGGTGGATGCGATTGTCAACCCTGGAAATCTTGGACAGACAGTGTTTAGGCCACCTTTTACAGGCCCCTCATTCATTTTTAGGTGAGTAGTGTGGTTAATGAACACAATTGCTCAGTCATTTTGGTAAGACTGAAGAGAGATTTTAGGACTGAAGAGACCATTTTCCAGGACAGCCTTACATACAAGACACGAGCTAGAGGCTTCTTGTTCTATCTGGAGCCTGGCCCCGTTACCCGTTATCCTATTGCCGCAGGTCTTGGATGTGAGTGATGAAGAAGATACCTGCGCAATAAGAAATTGTAAGTGTAAGGGGATACACAAGCACCAGTCCACTATCTTCACCGCTTTCAGAGGGTTCCAGTGGCGCGCACGAACGTCGCGATAACCGGTTCGTTGGTGGGTTGCAGCCTCCTGCCAGAAATCCAGTCTGTCGGAAGTCCGCCTACGCGCTGACACTCCACGGCCTATTATTATTTAGTCCATAGCTGGGTCATCACCAGGGCGTGTCCACATGCTGGTGTGCCATGATGCTGGTAATATGCAGTGCTGATCCTGCTTCCCACCTGACTACAACTTGGATGTGTTCAAGTCCAACGTTAACAAATTCCTAATGAACCGCCCCCTTAAGTAAACACTTCATCAAATCTCCACACTAACGTAATGTACTTGCAATAAACCTTATCCCTGAGTGGCTTCCGGGCCGTGATAAGTGGTGACTACTGCGTAAAAAAAAACAGTTTTCGAAATTGCGACTCCAAGAATTCTCCTTAGTTTCATTAACTTCTTCCATTTTTGAGTAATAGTTTTCCTTTTATTCGCATTCTTGCTTGCATTTTCATTATTAGCTGGAAACAATGTAGCGATAGACACCAGAGCCTCACATGATTTATTTTTCCATTTTTTACCCTACCGGCGTCATTTCAACTCGGTAATTTTTATTTATAAAGCAGTGGGCTCTTAACGGAAGTACTCTCTTCACCCCCTAACCTTAAGATATAGGTCGCTTCATAATCAATTTCCTTTCTCACTGACTACAAAACAAGTTGATTATCTTTTTGTTTTAACTCTATTTTTTAAGATAATAATTGTGTTTAAGCCTACAGTTTTTGTTTCCCACTATCTTTTCAACCAATGAATGCGAATTTTAGAGATAATTCTAAGACAATACTTTTAGCTTATTGATGTTAGGAAATTGAATATTTAACTTTGTCAACATCATCTTTTCGTTAATGATCACAGTAGATACGCTAGATTTTACGACAGTCCAAAATAGGCAAATCATGTACCGCTTCAGATTTAACAAAAATGTTTGAATTCAGAACTGATTTAACTTTTTATGTTATTAATTCAAAAATGTTATTTGTAGTTTAATAAAATAAGTTGACTTCAAACGGTTATATTTTTTAACAAAATACATTTCTCCAATTTAAAATTATCAAAATTGCTTTTGTATACTGCTTTTCTGTGAACACAACCGAGTATATTAATGTTTTTGAATATGTTTTTCATATAAAAATAATCCACTAATATTATACAATGCAATATATATATATATATATATGCATACATATATATATATATATATATATATATATATATATATAAATATAAATATATATTACTCAAAATTTATAAAGAAAACTGTTCGTTTGTTTTGCAAGTCATTTCAAATGCCTTCAAATGCGCACACACTAATGAGGCATTACATTTTATATAAACAGATAATAATATGGTAACGTTTGGAATTGATGTGTTGAGTTCATATTTATATCAGTATAATTTGACATCAAATCTTTTATTATTACAGATTCAAGTACAAGTATCTGCTTTACTCAGACACAAATAATACATGAAAAATTAGTGATGTCGAATATATATATATATATATATATATATATATATATATATATATATATATTCTCATGTTAACGTTTACAGATTGCGTATATTTGTTTGGTATATAATGATTTTATATATACGATTTGAACGCTTTTAAATGTAAACATTTATAACATTTTCCACTTTGTTACTTCAGTTTTCGATAATACCATTAAAGAAAAGATGGTAAAGATTATCAGGTTGTTTAATTAAAGACTTTTATATGCGTTTATGTAACGCCGCTTATTATGTCGAACGAAGCATTAGACTTAGCTAGGATTAGAGCATAACCACAGCTGACTGATTGTAGCTAATGCTGCTCAATTAATACGTCCTAAAAGCGAACCTCATATAAATATTTGCATGAATGTGAGCTTAAGTAGTTTAAAGTTAGAAAATGTCATGGTAACGTGAAAGATAATTAAAAGCAAGATTATACTTTGATGGGTTTGCATTTCGTATTTACAATCATTTGTCTGTGCAAATGTAGAGGGCTCTAAGTCCGTATGCTTTACTCGCACATTGACCGGCGATTTTGAATATCAACTTAAAACGCTAATCCTATCTAGTAACTCTCATGGTCTTCTATTTGAGGAAACAGTTGCCTGCGTAAGATTAATATATATATATATATATATATATATATATATATATATATATATATATATATATATATATATATATATATAACTTACTTTTATGCCGGTAAAATATTTAAATAATAAATTATATATATATATATATATATATATATATATATATATATATATCATTAAATATTTCATTAAAATCTGGCAAAAACTCGCTAGAGTAATCGCCATATTTTCGTGAGTCCGAGTACTTTTCAATTTTTCTAGATTCATCGTCAGGGGCAGATTAATCTATCTGGTTTTGAATAATATATATATATATATATATATATATATATATATATATATATATATAAAGAGAGAGAGAGAGAGAGAGATAACTAGAAATATATGTTAAGCCTCCCTCTTTGGGTAGAGCACTGTCGTAAATAATATCACCCGCTACTTAATTGGCTGAAAAATGCGAAGCTCGTTGTTTGCTTGTTTACAAACAGGCGATTTGAGCACTGTAAGAGTGGTGGAGGATGCCTATTTAAATAAACATTCCGACGAGTTATTTGCGGGTGTCCCTTCTGTGGTCGAGTGGAAGAACGGCCGACTGTCAACACGACGGTTACAGGTTCAATCCTTGGCTTGGGAGAGATGCTAGTCTAGCGGCACTGATGAGTTGTGATACAACGATACAGAACTGCATCTCGATTACTACTAATATATATATACTAGCGGGGGTACCCGGCGTTGCCCGAGTGTTTGTTTCCGGGACGGGGGGGAGTTTTAAAAAATGTTATGGTAGATAAGTAGGAAGGATCAAACCCGGAGTCATGAGTAAAAGTAGGAAAATAAAGTGTGAAAAAAAACAAAAAAAAAAAACATCTGCAACGTTAACAGTTCGGCCACCAAGAAAAGTCCATTCCAGTAGTTTAGGAAAAAAAAAAAAAACCGACTACGGTAGGTCGGCGCGAACGTGAAAATATAATTTGAATTGTCCAGCACGCTAACCACTACGCCACAGAGCACTGCAGCTTAGTTTAGTGATTTTAAATAACTTCACATGAAAGAACTACGAAGTCAAACCGGTGTTCTCTTCTCAACTGTTCCTTGTGAACGATCCCCAAACGGTGTTAAGTGGTGGCAGGGTAAGGAGGAATTCATTAGAGAGAAACTATTTTACCACTTCCATTGATCTTAACCAATTTTGGCCGTGACTTCTCAGCAGAAAAAGTATAGAAATCTAAGATTATCGAGGAATTTGAGAAATAATAAGCCTATAACACACCTCAGATATTGTTCTGCCGTTTGTGCATATTATATTTGCATGAAATATCTTGATTTTTAATCCTATTAAGGTCAAAATCCGACGAGAAAAAATGAGTTCATTTTATTTATATAGAGAAGAAGAGAAGAAGAGATATATGCGTCTAGTATTTCAAGTTTTCATTTATTATTGGTCTGCCAAGTGTAGATGTGTTGTCAATTAAAATACTCCTAAATTGGGACAGGGAAAGGAATATTTATTAGTCACATGATTAAATATAAAATTGTTTTCGGAGCGATGCATGGTTAATCTCTTTCATAAAATGGTGGTAGTCAAACCTAAGTATATGTTTTCACCTTTAGTGTCGGTGACACACACTCTCAAAAGGAATTTGGATTCATTAACTAAGTATGTTCTATCAAACAACTTAGAGAGGAGTTATGAGTTATAAGCAAGGTAGAAGTTATAAATTCTTTATAATAAATGATTAATTTTATTTTTTGTTAGGATTTATCGGCTGCACATTTTTATTAATATGTTTGATCCATTTTCATTTATTCTATAATTATAATGCATTCTTTTCTGATGGAATAATTTTATGTGTAGAAATACATCATCAGTATATTATTAACATATTTTTGCTTGGAGGGGTTTTCCTGTTTTCAGAAAAAAGGTTCGGAATCATTTTCTCCTCACACTGAAGAGACATTACTTATCTTTGTTTACCCTACCGTTACCTTCATGGCGAGCGCTTTACTGCACTTCAATTCATACTTTACTGCACTTCAATTCATACTTTACTGCACTTCAATTCATACTTTACTGCACTTCAATTCATACTTTACTGCACTTCAATTCATACTTTACTGCACTTCAATTCATACTTTACTGCACTTCAATTCATACTTTACTGCACTTCAATTCATACTTTACTGCACTTCAATTCATACTTTACTGCACTTCAATTCATGGTTCCCTCTGTAAGTATTTAAAACACAATCTACTATAACTATAACTACAGTTGATAAGTTCTCCTTCCCTCGATCTGTGCCTTAAACTAAACGAGATTTCCTGTAGAAAAGTTTATTTCTTAGAACTTCCCGACTGTGACACATAATACGGCATGGCTACTTCTCAACTGACTATAACGTAGTTGTTTTCAAGTCCAATGTAAACAAGTTCTTGTGGAGCTGCCTTTTTAAATAATCAATTCTTCCTCAATTGACAACTGCCCACTTAACCTTTGCTTTCGGGTGGCATTTGGGCTTTGGTTCGTGGTAACGGCCTTTATAAAATTAATTCTAATATCATTAGGTTTACATATCAAAATATCATTACGCATACATGCAAACTGGTTTGGTCAGTAAAACTAATGTCTTTGTTTGTGTACAAGTAAATATTATTTTGACCTTCGTAATATATGCCATTAAAGCCAGTGAGCTGAGAAATGACGTCCTCGCTGAGGTCCTATCAAGCAAGATCTGATGAACAGCCAGATTGCCGATAATTAAGCACTTTTACAAAAGGTTTAAAAGACTTACACATTGCAGTAAAAAGATAAAAAATATATAGAACACGATGATTTGTAGAGAAACTCATTTAATATTTATAAAAAACGAATTCAAAATAGAAAAAAGTTGTGTATACGTGTTAAAAGTAATTAAATATTTCGTTGCTTCATAGACTTTAAAAATTGAAATATGCTATTTTATTTACTTATCAATTACATTTAAAAGAGAACACGATTCGGTACATAGTAAAACTGCACTTCATTCAACATATAGAACAAAAATATATTTTTAAATCAAAACGAACAACAATATCTAAAAAAAATCTAAATGAACGACGACATTTTTTAAAAAATCAAAACGAATGATATTTAAAAAAATCAAAACGACAACAATATTAAAAAAATAAAACGAACAAAAATATGTATTAATCAAAACGAGCAACATTAACAAAATCAAAACGACAACAATATTAAAAAAATAAAACGAACAAAAATATGTATTAATCAAAACGAGCAACATTAACAAAATCAAAACGACAACAATATTAAAAAAATAAAACGAACAAAAATATGTATTAATCAAAACGAGCAACATTAACAAAATCAAAACGAACAAAAATATGTATTAATCAAAACGAGCAACATTAACAAAATCAAAACGAACAAAAATATGTATTAATCAAAACGACAACAACATTAACAAAATCAAAACGAACAAAAATATGTATTAATCAAAACGAGCAACATTAACAAAATCAAAACGAACAAAAATATGTATTAATCAAAACGAGCAACATTAACAAAATCAAAACGAACAAAAATATGTATTAATCAAAACGAGCAACATTAACAAAATCAAAACGAACAAAAATATGTATTAATCAAAACGAGCAACATTAACAAAATCAAAACGAACAAAAATATGTATTAATCAAAACGAGCAACATTAACAAAATCAAAACGAACAAAAATATGTATTAATCAAAACGAGCAACATTAACAAAATCAAAACGAACAAAAATATATTCAAATCCAAATGAAAGATTCAATCCAACAATGATTTTTTAAAGTAAAACGAACGATAAAATAGTTCATCCGAAAAACAGACCGAAAGTTAAAAAATAAAGAAACAAATAAAATTTAAAAAATAAAGGTAATAGAAAAAATATTTACAGTGCAGTAATATTTTAAATATCAAATATTAAAACATTAAAAAATCAAATTTGTTTCACAATCCATAAATTCGAAAAATTGGTAAAAAACAAATATATTACAAATAAATGTTATCAAATCTAAAATGTTTATTCGGCTCGAAAAATAATACTGTCGAACGTTATATCAACATAGGAAAAACATGGCCGCGTGGTATCTCTTATGTCTTTGAAGTTTCGGCAATGAATTAAAAGAAATATTAAAAAATACTTTTAGAAACCCACCCAATAAATGTAACGGGCTGAGTTTCTAACAGTATTTATAATCATTTTAAAGTCATTGTCGAAATTTCAACCGTTTTCTGTCGCTTTTTGACACTACCAAATATACAGTAAAAGAAAAATAACAATAAATTCTAATAAAAATAAAAACTCGTTTAACAATTTCTTTGATGAATAATTAATATATACATTGTAAAAAATATCGTTAAGAAATCTCAACTGTTATTCATAATTAAATTTAAAAAACGTATGGCGCTATATTCTCTTAATTGCACGTATCAACATTTCACAGCTGACGAAAACACTGTCTCCTCGAAGCATCAAACTGTTTATAAATTTGGAAAGGAATACCACAAAATACTGCGAGAAACCCATCCAACAATTTTCACAATGACACTCTCTGACAATTATTGGGTAGATTTCTATCAATATTTTGCTTATTTATTCCAAGTTTGAACCAGCATGTTTCATCAGCCATCTTTCCTGCTCGACAGTTATTATTTTTCGAACCGAATAAAAGCTTCAGATTTCGTTAAAACACAAAATTTTTCCAGGTACGTAAAAGAATAAATTATCATTCTTTTGGTAACATTGATTTGTTATATATTGAATTTTGACCGTTTTTTTTTTCGTTTATTGGCTTCTCTGCTAATCCCCGAAAATTGTTGTCTTTTGGTTTTAAAATGAGAGATTATCTACTTGGAGTTGTTTCTTGGAACACGTGACTTGATTCAGTAGACCAAATTCAATGACGTCAGCAGGTTACATAACATAGGTTCATAGGCCTTCTTAATGTAATTATTACAGAGAATTGTGATTAAAGTATAATAAAATAAAGGCTATCGCATGTTTCCATTTCTTCAGAATATTAATTATTTTTTAATGAGATAATATATTAAATATGTCAGTTAAACTCATTTGTGACTTTCAAAAATTATTACCGTCTCTGATGTCAATTCATATAAGCTAGGTGTATTTTATCATCAAACTATATTTCATAAATTGATGTGAATGGAGGAAAGGCGACTTTTGTGTATGTATAAACTTTTAGATGCTTTAACGATTCTTTCGCTGGATTTTCTATGTAAATATGTTTACATGGATGCATATGTGTAAAGAAATAGAACGAGAAAAGAGAGAGAGGGAGACAGAGACAGAAAGAAAGACACCTGGTGAAGGAGGCATAAAAGCGCACCAAGCAAATACTGCTGTATACTTAGATGTTGGTTTATGTGTTAGAATATAGTTTTAAAAAGTTCTTTAAGTCTGTGTGTCAGATTTCCGTTGATATTGTGTCGATGTCGGTTGATAATTACAATTTGGTGCAAAGCATTAGTCCTTAGATACGAACAACCCTTCCATGTTTTAGACGTAATCAAACACATGCATCGTTTTTGTAAATTTTACTTATAAAATAAAGACGTGTGAATAGACAACGGTTTTAACCGAATACATATACATATATATATATATATATATATATATATATATAAATATATGGATATGTATATAGATATGTATATAAATATATATATATATATATAAATACACATATACGCATACATATATATAGGCATAAAATTATCAACATATATACACATTCATATAAATATACATACATATACGCATATATATAATTACGCATATATATACACTAATATATATAAATGTACACATATGCACACATACATATCTCTTTATGTATTTATGGACACATACATAGTAATATACTTATATACACACAAGAACATATAAATATACACGCATATACACATTCACATATGCATATACAGACATATAAATACATACATATTTATATACCCATACACATAGACATATAAAAGTACTATACATGCACACATAATCTGAAATATACGTATATATAAAATACATATGAATATACAGAGACACATACAGATATACATATATAAACACATACACACAAATATACGTATACTAAAACACATACAAATATACATATACAGAAACACATACATAGAAATATACATTTACATAAGCACACACACATACACACACACATACATATATATATATATATATATATATATATATATATATATATATATATATATATATAGTGACCGCCAATCGATCGAAAACTGCTTTTTGTAAAGCTTATTAAAATCTATGAAATAACATTTTCTATAAAAATCCGTTATTTCTGAACAACTTTTTGATTTATCAGAAGGATAAATTCCTGAGTTTTATTATGTTAAAAGCAAAATAAAATAACACTATTCTCTCATTTTTAATAAAATTTTAAGTTTTAAATTAAAGAAAAGTGTGTAACCCAGTCTTCGCAGATTGTAAATAAAACATAAATATTTTAAAAAGTGTTTTGTATCAATTATACTAACTTTTTATGTCTAAATAAAATTTACTATGATTGACTATAAGAATATGCAAAAATATAAGAATATAATTACCTGATAATTTAATAAATTCAAGTAATTTCTATTTTTTATCATGAACTAGGACATTTTAACCACCGCCGCCATCTTGGATTTTAGGTCCCATACCTAAAATCCAAGATGGCGGCGGTAGTTATAAATATTTATTTAAGCATTTTGATAACTTTTAATGTAACTAGATAGTCAAATACAATTTTTCAATAATTGAATTAAATTATAATTACAAACTCCATTTCATGGTAAAATATGTTGTTTTTAGCTTTATGATTTTTCTTGAATAATAATTGATCAATCTATCTTGAAATTTTCTCTAATACTTGTTAAAGTAATGAAAAACTGCTTTTTTCTAATATTACATCCGCCATAAATTGTTGGCATTATATTTTTTAGTTTTAATATCACTTTAAGTCAGTTTTTAATTTCATGATTAAAATCATTTTTCCTTTCTTATTTTCTAATTAATAATAACCAATGACAACACTCTTATTCCATATACTGTAAATTCCTTCAATTCTTTATTGTATGGATCAAGTTGACAAAGACTTTCATTAGAATTTAATGGCTCTTAAAAGAGCCGTTTTTGGAAACCTTCTGGGATAATGCAACTTGCTGGGATGTACCAACCATCATCTACGGAAATTGATGTAATAGTTAATTTTCAAAAACTGGGATGAGAACTTTTTGTAAAACATAACGGACTAGCGTATCTTGAAAAATGTCGCGTAAAACGACACTTGCAGATATAATTAATACTTATATATTTCAAACATTGTTTTTTTTTTTTTACTTTTTTGTATCGATTCTTTAAAGTATTTTTCATGTACTCATTTACAATTAAATTTTTAATTTATTTTTAAAGATAAAAAATTATGAATATTTTAGCGTTTTCGTAAAACATATTGTTTATCCTCATCTGGAAGATAACAATTATAGATAACGTATTCAATGAATTCCACACTTCAAAATGCAAAACATAAAAAATATACACATTCAAATTTCGGATTTCAATCTTCTATGTCGAAGACACCCGTGAAATTTTTTTTTGTTTTTGTTTTTCTACACTCAGTCACATGACTACGAAAAATGAGTGTGCGCTTAAGGGATCGCTTGGACTTTAAAGGGTCGAACAAGGAACAAATAGGGAAGGGTTATGGAGTCCCCCAGAATATATTCATATAACGAATTTGACAAAATGTCACAGGCCTATAAAGATCATTCTTTATTTTTAATCGGTAAATATTTTATACTGCTTTTTGGTAGAATTATAAAGACAGGCTCTGTTACGAAAATCAAAACCACTTCATAAATTTGTCGGTCTCTCTCTATATATTTATAGAATATTCGATAACAGAAACTCTATCCCTTTTTAAATAGTTCGTATGCCGTATTTTCTCATTTTTTATGGAACCGTTATGTCAAAGTTTTTGAAAATAACTCGCGTTACTTTAAAATTATTAGGTTTTATGCCCCCAGTCTCTAGCTTAGTAATGATGATAAAACAAGAGGGAATAAAATTAAAATATTTAAATAAAGCATTTGTTTCCAGATGCTTTTGAATCGTATAAAATTAGCAGAATATATTAATAAAGAAAATCAAAAACTATATTAGTAATGTATGACATGCATTATATAAAATAATAATAATAATAATAAAATGTATGTATTTAGAAATATTTGTAACCTTTATATATACACTAGCATGGGTGCCCGGCGTTGCCCGGGTGTTTGGAGGTGTATGATGAGCAAAAAAAAGGGGGTAATTTTTTAAACTTTGACCCCTATTATGACCCCTGTAAATTTATTGTTTTGGGCTCAAATCAAGTTATTAAGTTAGATCCATGTCCACGGAAGCTATATCTAAAATTTCAAGTGTGTAGACCCAAAATTGTTGGAGAAGTTTGGTAGAGTTCTCAAAGCTCAAATCGTTGAACTTTGACCCCTTAATCGCCAAATTTCTGGCTAAAAACCGATCACATAGATTTTTCCAAATCTCAGTACCCTGTATATCAAATTTCGAGTCTGTAGACTAAAAATTGACAGAGTTATTTCGTAGGGAAATGTACACAGACACACACACACACACACTTTCACTTTTATAGATATATAGATTTAAAATTTGAGTCTGACAGAATGACAAAATTATATTGCAAACCGATATATTAAACAAACGAACTTCAAAGAGACAAATGAACACATAAGTAAAAACAATTTGTATTAGAAAACATTTATTATTCCACGTCTTTTTTACAGACCTGACGACTGAGGTTCGCTCTTAATAAAAATTGTTTTTTATAGTCTTAATTTTGACTTCCTTTTTCATAAAAAACTATAAAAAATCAAGAAAGAAAAGAAATTTAATTTTATTTTTTCATTAATTTCTTTCTGTGCAAAGCAATTCTTTCAAACTTACTCTGTTTCCAAAATGTTTTTATTTTATTCCCCTCCCCCTTCATTCATTTTCCTCCGCATCCTGGCAAGTATTAAAATAAACCATTTATAATATTTATTTATGGATTTATTTACTTATCATTTCTTTTGTATCGGTAAATGAATTCCATTTAAAAAAAAACTGTAAAAGTCACGTTAAAGGTGATTAAGTTGGAAAGTAAGTAAAAATTTACCCTTTTTACTTTTATACGATTTCTGATCACTTTGAAAAAGGTGTGTGTATGTTTTAAAAATGTTTTTTAACTGCTATAATCTCATTTATATATATATATATATATATATATATATATATATATATATATATATATATAACAACGTGAGTATTCATATCGTGGGTTTGTATTACTGTACACATAGATTCGAAAAAAAAGTCAAAAACAAATATATAAATAAATGTTATCAAAGGCAAGATAAGTTACTTTTCTACCTAACTGGATATATTTTTTGTGTTTTTATTCAATGTAATATATTTATTCAGCTCGAAAAACATACAGTGTTTACCGATGTGTTGGAAAATTTAAGATGGCGTCTCACACCCTCTTATACACCGTAAGTTTGGGAAAAGGTGTTATAAATAAAAAACTATACAAAATACTATTAAAAACCCGCCGAATATATGTCAACCTATGTCACGGTAACATATATTTAGCGAGTTTTTAACAGTATTTTAACAGGGAACATCGTAAAAACTGACCCATTAATTTTCCTGAAGTAAAAACTATATAGTTTTTAAACTTTTAAAACTGTACATTATAAAAAGAAAACTGTTCGAATGATTTTTTTTTACATGGGTGTCACCACTTATCAAGGCCCAGAGGCCACTCAAGGATAAGGGTTAATAGGTATACATTAGTTATTGTGATTTTAGCATAGTAAACAGTGGGAATTTTGTAACTTGGATTACTTGAAAAAGAAAACTGTTCGAATGATTGAAAATGAAAACAAAATAACAATGTAAATATATTGATAAGAAAAAAACAAAAACAAACGAAGTTTCCGTTTCAGGAACCCGAGTTTAATTTTATGTCGTAATCATTCAACTCGTTAGCGGTTTTATTCAGCGATTAGGGATAATCATACGACATATCTAATTACCAAAGCGATTTAAAAAATTTTTTTTTTATTAAAACTAAACCTGTTTTGTTTTAATGAACCAATTTTTTTTAAAGCCAACACTTTAGTTATTTTGAGAGCGTGCAACTGCACCCGAAAGGTTGATTAGGAAACTCCAAATCCTTTTATGACTCGAAAAAAAAAGGGCTTTTTATCGGCTTAAATGATAAACTAATGTTAAATATTAGTATTTAATATAATGAGATATCAATCTACACAATTTGCCATCGATTCTGAAATAAAATGAAATCCTGACATTGTGATCATTTTTGCAGGTGTTATGTGCCAAATATTGAAATAAGAATGTTTAAATTCAATTATGGTAATTTAAGTCTTTAATTTTAAAGTCGATTTTATTTATAAAATATCTTTTTAGAAATCAATCTCAAAAACAATCTGAACAATAAATCTCTTTTGTTATGGCTAAGTTTTTGTCAAGGGTAGAAATTATAATAGACAAGTATTCATCCATGATGACATTTTACCGATTTCCTGGTTTACACGTATTCTTGCTAAATTTCTTCGAAAGAATTGACATAAATAATACTTCAACTAAATACGTATATTTCATGCAATATTGACTTTTGTTTCTTCTGACTTTTCCTAAACTAAACATAAAACATCGGTTAGGGTTAGTTTAACATTCTGTAAAAGTACCTTCCGTTTTTTTTTTGTTTTTTTTTTGTACTTCTGCAGAGAAGGTAAAAAACCGATAAAAACTGGATATATTTTTCGTGTATTTATTCAATTTAACATGTTTATTCAGCTCGAAAAGAAAACAGTGTTTACCGATGTGTTGGAAAATTCAAGATGGCGTCTCACACATTCTTTAACACCGTAAGTTTGGGAAAAGGTGTTATGAATAAAAAACTATACAAAATACTATTAACAATCCGCCGAATATATGTCAACCTATGTCACGGTAACATATATTGAGCGAGTTTTTAACAGTATTTTAACCGGTTTTTTATTTATTACACCTTTTTCCAAACTTACCGTGTTAAAGAGAGAATCGGCCGCCATCTTGAATTTTCCAATACATCGGTAAACACTGTATGCTTTTCGAGCTGAATAAACATGTTAAAATTGAATAAAAACACGAAAAATATATCCAGTTTGGTAGAAAAGTAATTTATCTTGCCTTTGATAACATTTATTTGTTATATATTTGTTTTTTGGCAACTTATTCGAATCTATGTGTACAGTAATACAAACCCGAAATGAATTTAAGACCACGAGTGAAATGAGAAAATGAAGAAAATCACATTTGCTGTGTGTGTTTACTGTTTATGTAAGTCAACAGGTTTGGTTGCCATAACAACGTGACGGTAGTGAACGTGTGTGTGTGCGCGTTTCGTGTAGTTTAGTTTCGTATAATAGTTTCGTATTTTTTTAATTTGTAAATAACAAGTTATCAAAAAATTAAACCCTTCCAAGATGGACAATAAATAAAGCCATAATATTTTATGGTAAAGGTAAGAGCGTAGAAACGATTGTTTTTTAGGAGATGTGATTATTGGATTAACCAATCAGAAATCGTCTGTGGCACACACATCTGTTTATATATATATATATATATATATATATATATATATATATATATATATATATATAGGTCGAGGTAATTAGTTAAAGAGATTTAATATGTGATATATAGATAGATAGATTAAATGTTAAATAGATTTTGTAAATAGTACAGTTGAAATGATTAGAATATTTCCAATATGTAATAAGGCCGAGGTAATTAGTTAAAGAGATTTAATATAATATGATATGCAAATGAGCATAAGTCATTCGATATGGGGGTGGTTTGTAGAATAGTATATAAAGAAATTAGGCAAAGATTCTTATGTCTCCTATAACAGAAACATCCTAAAATGGGTTCTAATGTTTCTCTACCAGGAGAGATCTACCCTCTTACCTCCTTTATATTTCGTTGATGACGGAGAGCTGTACACACATACAGAAACACACGAACCCTATTACTTTATAAATATATATATATATATATATATATATATATATATATATATATATATAAGTACTACTCATAGAAGAGGTTATAAGTAGTCAAATGTATTAATCCTTATCTTATAAATACAAGACTAGTAAATTAAAAAATATATCCATTTTGAATTTGGAAATAGATGAATCTCACATGTAAAGAATTTATTTTTATAACATGAACAGGCTAGCAAATTAATTAAGAATATGAAAGTCCATCTAATTTCTGTAACATTTTTCCTTCTTAAAATTAAGGAAGGTGGTGTTTGATCAACACTGCTGGAACAGTGATTTAGTATGCTGTTTTGTTTTTAAATCCCTGAAACAGTGTTTCATAGTAATGAACTGATGATCCCTTAAATTTACATTAATACTATAGTGAATTTGAGAGAGCAAGTTGATGTAGTGATTGTAGGTTTTAAATGGCTTACTAAGTAGTTTTCCAACGAATGATAAAAAATATAAAAATTAAATAAGTTTTTGCATAAAAGTTAAAAACTTTCAAGACTACACGCACACGCACACATATATATTTATGCTTAAATATTTATACATATATACACACATAGACAACCCACTATATAAATATATACATACAAATATATACATATATATGCACAAATATATTAAAATATACTGAAATATACATATACATATAATATAGACCAATATATATATATATATATATATATATGTACACATACCCATATAAACATGCATACTTATTCACCCCCCACATATATATATATATATATATATATATATATATATATATATATATATATATATATATATATATTTGAATCTTTTGGAAGCAAGTAGTTATTCAAGGACGTCTGTTTGAACACGACAGAGTTCTTCTTTTCTAATTTTGTTGGATATTTTTTTCAATTTGCCGATCGGTCTTTTTTTTCGTCTATCATGTTGTATATTATGGCGCCTAAATGTGTTTGTTCGGGCATATTCTTCTCAAATGCTCTCTATCGGTACATCCGGTAAAATGATACTTATACTAAATTTAAAATTAAATTTTAAAACTAATTTTTATACTAAATTTAAACCACTTTAATTTAATAATTAAAAACAATAATTATACTAACACCACACAAAGTCTAACAAATGGATTTATTTTTCCCTTTCGAAGAACGTCTCCGAAACCACTCTAAAATCTCATACAACGTATGCATAGGCCACACAACAACACTCGGCCGATGACTAATCTATCATTTAGCTAACAATAGCGATATAAAACAAAACCTAACATTCCATGATAAAAACCTACAGTCGTCCGACCTTGGAAATACCTTAACACACAATACTAAAATTAGAGACCTTAACAATTGCACGCAAAAACTAAAATCACTAGAAGCCGTACGAATTAAAAAAAATACAACCCCTTATTAATTGGATCCCATTCAATACCAAGACAGATATACAAACTGTATTCAATAACTAACAATTGATAAACTTAATACATGAAATATAACATAATAAACAGTTAAAATTAAAAATAAAATAATTCTCCTTGCCCATCCTGCACCCATTTTATTACTGCTAAAAAACAATAAATACACTCAGCCTCAATACACGAAAGGAATACGACAGCAACAAACAATCGCTTCCGACGGCGATCGGATATACAGATAGCACTGGAGAAAAATATTGTGGAACAAGCAAAATGAAAAAACAAAAAACTTTTGGCAAATTGAAAAAAATTTCCAACAAAATCGGGGGAAAAACTGTCATGTTCTATCATATATGCTTGCATATATAAATCCACATATAAATTAAAATATATACACCTATGCATATATATATATATATATATATATATATATATATATATATATTAAAATATATTAATACATATTTAGATATATTCATATACATATGAATATATATTACACAAATACATATATGCATTCATATACACTAGTACGCAAATAAAATACACATTGAGATAGACACATTGATTATATATATATATATATATATATATATATATATATATATATTTATATATATATATATATATATATAAAAACAAACCACGTATAATATTTCAGCTTGCATGAAAATCATCTCAAGTTGATCCGAAATGCAAAATAGTTGAAAGCCTTCAAAACAGCTGAAATTAATTTTTTTTCGGGCAGTGATGCAGCCCAAAGAGAATTCCGTCCCCAGTCCAATGTTACCAAAGAGCAAAAAGAGAAAACCTTCATCGGCTTAATTAAAATTTTTCTCTCTTTTTACTATTAGGTCCGATTTGACAGATTTCTCTCTTTTTACTTTTGAAGGCTTTCCAATCGGATTATATGCATCGCAACCATGGACTTATTTTGAAATTCATTCTCTCTAAAAAAAAAACTATTTTGCATTTCGGATCAACTTGAGAGGATTTTCATGCAAGCTAAATATTATACGCGATTTGTTTTTATACATATTTTTTTTTTATATATCCAACATTTTTTTACTTTTTTATTTGGCAATTTATAACTACTAAAAAATTGCGGTTTCACTTAATGCCTTAACTAGCAAATTCTAGCATTGCTACAAATATAATTTGCTGATTTCTTTATTTCCTCTGATGAGAAGAATAACAGACATAGCATTCTTTGAAACTGCGCGGAATAAGGACCTTGTAAATTTCTTTTGGAGTATTCGGTCGAACCATAAATTTTTATTGTAAATTCAACTTATAGTTTTAATTTTCTTTCTCTTATAATAATCTCTACTCTTTATTGCGTATTGAGCTTTTTAAATTCGGCTGGGATTAACTTTTCTATAAATGAATACTGTTATTTATATTAGTTTGAAGTTTACCATTGCCTATATCAGGAAAACACTGCACCCCTTTGTTTTCATTAATATATATATATATACATATATATATATATATATATATATATATATATATATATATATATATATATATACAAAGCCTCCAAAAAGAAAGTCTGCACTTGTAATTTTTTCAAAAACTGCAAATGTAAACTGAATTTAATGAAACTGTTTAAACAGTCTATACCTCATTTGATTCGCCTTTCATTCCTCTATAATTTTACCTGTTAATATTTGTATTTTAATAGAAGTAATATAGTGTCCACGTCATTTTAAAATAATTACTTCAAATTTACTTGGAAAAAAGAAAGTCCGCAGCGGAAAATTGTTATTTAAATGTAACTTTAGGACATTAATGCAACACAAATACAGTAGAAACACGATGAACTAGTTAATATTTAGTAGCATAGCACTTCTGCAACTTGACAGCCTACAACCTTTCGGGAATCCCTTGAATTAGACAGCAACAATACTCCAGGGAAAATGCATCCCACGTTTCTTTAATTTTTGTCCAAAGTACTTCCAAATTTGAAATATTATCATTGTGTAGCTGTTGCTTGATGTAATGGCATATGTTTTCGAGAGGATTGAGGTATGGAGATTTTGCAGGCCAATCCAAACACGGATATCATGCACTTCCAGGAACCTCTTGACATTGCCAGCTATGTGAATGCACGAAGATGGTATTATCATCCAAATTCCGCCCAAAGTATGGTAGAAAATGCCCAGTCAACATATTAATGTACTTGGTTGAATTAATTCGACCTTGCAAGTGAACTATAGGCCCTGGACCATTGTGTACTAATAATACCCCGCACCAAAACTGAACCTCCACTACCTTGAAGCGTTGAAACTGAGCATCTAGGATTAAATTCTTCGTCTTTCCTCCGACGAACGTACTGCCTACCATCACTGCCTAGCCTACTGAACTTGCTTTCGTCGCTAAAACGCACTTTTGACCAATATGAAGAGTCATGATCTTCATTGCATCTGACGAAGTCCAGACGGTGCTTTCTGTTCTTTACAGAAATCGTTGGCTCGCATCTTGCAACGCATCCTCGCAAATTAAATTCCTTTAATCTGTTCTTGACAGTAGAAAGAGAGCACTTTTTAACAAGATTGCCCTGTTGTTGGATTTCAAATCTGTTTCTTAGGCTGCGGATCTTGATAGCATTGTCTTCCCTGTTAGAAGTAACTCTAGTTCGACCAGATTTAGGGGCATCACGAACATTTCGTTCCGTTTTCTCATCACATTTCAATCTGCGGCCTATTTCTCGATTGGATAAACCAGAAAGGTGGAGATTAATGAGCTTCTAACAATCCCTAAGAGAAAGTCGTGGCATATGGACTAAAGGTTAGGTTGTATAACCTGGAACAAAAACAATTACGATTAGAGATGCTTTGTTGCATGTTGGTGGATATATCAACCTGATTTAGGAAGCGATAATGTAAGCTGTTTTAAGCGAATTTATTGCTCTGGAATTTCTTTTTGTCTCCTCAATTTGAAGTTATTTTTTTTAAATGATCGTGAACACCAGAATATTTTAATAAAAGCCAAATATAAACAGGTAAAATAATAGAGGAATAGACAGCGAATCAAATGAGGTATAGGTTGTTTAAACTTTAACTGAAAGTTAGCCAAAATTTGCAGTTTTTGCAAAAATTACAAGTTCGCACTTTCTTTTTACCGGCACTATATATATATATATATATATATATATATATATATATATATATATATATATATATATATATATATATATATATATATATATATACTTCATTTATTAACATAAATTTAATATACGAAAGTATAGATTTATGCGTAAACTTTAAGTATTTACTTCAAAAGTGCTCAATACGTAGGTAGAGCTAGTTAGTAATTTATAAAATATATATGGCGATTAAGCTACACTGAATATTCTGCGTTTCATCCAACTATAGGATTCGTCAGGCTTATGCGCATAAGCCTTACGAATCCTATAGTTGGATGAAACGCAGAATATTCAGTGTAGCTTAATTGCCATATATATTTTATAAATTACTATATATATATATATATATATATATATATATATATATATATATATATATATGCATATATATAAATATATAAATACTTATGCATAAATATATAAACACCATATATATAGATTGATAGACAGATAAGCCCGAATATAAATATATATATATATATATATATATATATATATATATATATATATATATATATACACAATTTGCTGTGTATATGAATATATAAATACATGTATATATATGTATATACAAATGATACATATAATATAAAGATATGCATATATATAAATATATAAATGCATTTATATATAAATATACATTTTTTTTTACACAGTGATCACCACTTATCAAGGCCCGGAAGCCACTCAAGGATAAGGGTTATTGCAAGTACATTACGTTAGTGAGGAGATTTGATGAAGTGTTTAATTAGGGGGGCGGTTCATTAGGAATTTGTTAACATTAGACTTGAAGACATCCAAGTTGTAGTCCGGAGGGAAGCAGGCAGACAGAACAGAGTTCCACAGGCGTACAGTTCTAAGAAAGAAGCTTTGTTCATGAAATCCGCGTTTTGATTTAGGCACAGATATAGAGTGGGGGAAATTTTTCACAGTGGATTCAGCTAGACGGGTGTATTTCGTGAAAGATTGGCGAGGGGGGACCAGAAATTGGAGTTCAGACCAGCACCTGCCATGGAAATAACGATAAAACAAGGATAGGCTCGCAACGTCTCTTCTGTGGGAGAGAGGTTGCAGGGTAGAGAAAAGGGCATCCCCCACTAAGCCACGAAGTCTATTTTGTACTCTATCAAGGCATGATAGGCTGTTTTTGGCAGCTCCTGCCTAGATATGGCAACAGTATTCCATCCTTGGACGTACTTGGCTTTTATATAGATAGAGAATTGCATCAGTAGTGAGATATCTTCTGGAGCGGTAGAAGGATCCCACCATCTTTCCAGCGACCTTGGCAACAGACTTGATGTACGTGTTCCATTTCAGATCAGGAGTAAAGGTCAAACCCAGAAGCTTGTCAAAACACGGGGCCTCACCCAGACGAGAGCCATCTATCACAATTGATGCCAGCTGGGGATCAGAGCGTTGATGATGTAAGGATAGGAGTTTGGTTTTGGATGCATTAAAGCTAACTAGCCACATCTTCCCCCACTGAACCACGCGCTCGGGATCAGAGGAGAGAGAACCCGAGAAAACTTCGTCATTTACAGCCTTTGATGTGTTGCCGTAGATGGTCGTGTCATCAGCATAGATGTCAAATGCAAAAATACACATATATATATATATATATATATATATATATATATATAAATATGTTAATCCATATATATAATATAAATACGTATATAAACATATAAACACATATACATATATATATATATATATATATATACTAGCAATCGGTGCCCGGCGTTGCCCAGGTGTTTTGAGGTGTATACTGAGAAAAAAAAGGTCAATTTTTAAAACTTTGACCCCTATTATGACCTCTTTACATTTATTGTTTAGGGATCAAGTAAAGTTAATAAGTTAGATCCATGTCTAAGGAATCTATATCTAAAATATCACGTGTTTAGACGCAAAATTGTAGGAGAAGTTTGGTAGAGTTCTCAAAGGTCAAATCGTTGAATATTGACCACTCAATCGCCAAATTTATGTCGAAAACTTATCACATCGATTTTCACAAATCTCAGTACCCTGTATATCAAATTTCGTATCTGTAGGCTTAAAATTGACAGAGTTTTAGCGTAGGGAAATTCACACAGACGCACAGACACACACAGACACTACCACTTATATATATATATATATATATATATATATATATATAAACATAAACATCATATATATAAGGATAATAGTACGCCAATACGCCATATATATAACAAAAGACCATTAATTAAGTGGTCAATATTCAACGATATTTAAGGATAATATATAATAAAACACCATATATATATTTAAGGATAATAATAAAGAACTGTAAGTTGCGAAAATTCCATCGCACTGCGTCTATTATTATCATCGAACTATCGCCTAATCGAATCAACACAATAATATTGTTTTTTGGCTGTCAATGAATTTCAATATGAATCTCAAAGATATTTTTATTTAACACTGAAATGGATACTCGCTTATTTACTGAAGTGAAAGGAAAACCCGGGGGAACTTTACCCAAAAATAAATCTATATTTTTTTGTGTGCATTGATAGTCTTATTAACACCCCTTTTTTCTATTTATTTAAAAAGAAAATACAACTTTGTTATTTATGAGTCGTGGAATTGCATTCATCTACAAAAGATCTAGCTAATGTGCATATTTTTTTTATCGTTTTTAATTAATTACCTATTAGTTTTTTTTCGGTTCTCTTATTAGATGATCATCTTTATTTAACTATTACGTGTAATTATATTCATACAGATATTCTATATGATTTATATTTGCGTAATATTTGCGTAGAAATGAAGAAAATCAAATTTACTGTGTGTTTATCGTCTGTTAGTCAGCGGGCTTGGTTGCCATAACAACGTGACGTAGCTAAGGACGGTAGTGGACGTGTGTGTGTGTGTGCGTGTGTGCGCGTGTGCTGGAAATTATAGTAGTACTAATAGCGTTTGTTTTCGTGTTGTGTGTACGTGTGTGCGGCTAACGCCAGAGTGTGTGTGTGTGTGCGCGTGTGTGCGCGTGTGTGCGCGTGTGCTGGGAATTATAGTAGTACTAATAGCGTTTGTTTTCGTGTTGTGTGTACGTGTGTGCGGCTAGCACCAGAATGGCGGACGTGATGTCGAAGGTTGGATTGTTAGATTGTGTAAGTTTCGTATTTTTGTAATTTGTAAATAACAAGTTAGGAAAAAATTAAACCCTTCCAAGATGGACAATAAATAAAGCCATAATATTTTATGGTAAAGTTAAGAGCGTAAGAACCGTAGTTTTTTTAGGAGATGTGATTATTGGATTAACCAATCAGAAATCGTCTGTGGCACACACATCTCTGTTTTTATAGATATAATAGATATACCTACATATCTTTATAAATACATATATATATATATGTAATGATATAAATACATATACGATGAATACATATATAATGATATATATATATAAAGCATGTATAAGATAAATATATACATGTTTATATATGCATACGTATATAAATACGAACATGTGTACATGAAATACATACATATATACACGTGTATATATATATACATATGCTTACATATTAAGCATATAGATATAAGTGCACATTTAAATGCATATATGTCAAGACTCTTATTCATTTTGTTTTTGTTGTTCAATGATATTCCTATTAAAACCCCCTTTTTCTTATTTATTTAAAAAGAAAATAATACTATTTTATATATGTGTGTGGAGGAATTGCATTAATCTGCAAAAGATGTAGCTATTTTGCTCATTCTTTTAAACATTCATTTTATTTAATGCCCTATTACTTTTTTGGTTTGTTTATAGGATATTAGTTCATTATTACTGTAATTATATTCAAGCAAATATAGGATATTATAGGATAATATAGGATATTAGTTCATTATTAATGTAATTATATTCAAGCAAATATAGGATATTATAGGATAATATAGGATATTAGTTCATTATTACTGTAATTATATTCAAGCAAATATAGGATATTATAGGATAATATAGGATATTAGTTCATTATTACTGTAATTATATTCAAGCAAATATAGGATATTATAGGATAATATAGGATATTAGTTCATTATTACTGTAATTATATTCAAGCAAATATAGGATATTATAGGATAATATAGGATATTAGTTCATTATTAATGTAATTATATTCAAGCAAATATAGGATATTATAGGATAATATAGGATATTAGTTCATTATTACTGTAATTATATTCAAGCAAATATAGGATATTATAGGATAATATAGGATATTAGTTCATTATTAATATAATTATATTCAAGCAAATATAGGATATTATAGGATAATATAGGATATTAGTTCATTATTACTGTAATTATATTCAAGCAAATATAGGATATTATAGGATAATATAGGATATTAGTTCATTATTAATGTAATTATATTCAAGCAAATATAGGATATTATAGGATAATATAGGATATTAGTTCATTATTACTGTAATTATATTCAAGCAAATATAGGATATTATAGGATAATATAGGATATTAGTTCATTATTAATGTAATTATATTCAAGCAAATATAGGATATTATAGGATAATATAGGATATTAGTTCATTATTACTGTAATTATATTCAAGCAAATATAGGATATTATAGGATAATATAGGATATTAGTTCATTATTACTGTAATTATATTCAAGCAAATATAGGATATTATAGGATAATATAGGATATTAGTTCATTATTACTGTAATTATATTCAAGCAAATATAGGATATTATAGGATAATATAGGATATTAGTTCATTATTAATATAATTATATTCAAGCAAATATAGGATATTATAGGATAATATAGGATATTAGTTCATTATTACTGTAATTATATTCAAGCAAATATAGGATATTATAGGATAATATAGGATATTAGTTCATTATTACTGTAATTATATTCAAGCAAATATAGGATATTATAGGATAATATAGGATATTAGTTCATTATTAATGTAATTATATTCAAGCAAATATAGGATATTATAGGATAATATAGGATATTAGTTCATTATTACTGTAATCATATTCAAGCAAATATAGGATATTATAGGATAATATAGGATATTAGTTCATTATTACTGTAATTATATTCAAGCAAATATATGATATTATAGGATAATATAGGATATTAGTTCATTATTACTGTAATTATATTCAAGCAACTATAGGATATTATAGGATAATATAGGATATTAGTTCATTATTACTGTAATTATATTCAAGCAAATATAGGATATTATAGGATAATATAGGATATTAGTTCATTATTATTTTAATTATATTCAAGGAAATATAGGATATTATAGGATAATATAGGATATTAGTTCATTATTACTGTAATTATATTCAAGCAAATATAGGATATTATAGGATAATATAGGATATTAGTTCATTATTACTGCAATTATATTCAAGCAAATATAGGATATTATAGGATAATATAGGATATTAGTTCATTATTATTTTAATTATATTCAAGGAAATATAGGATATTATAGGATAATATAGGATATTAGTTCATTATTACTGTAATTATATTCAAGCAAATATAGGATATTATAGGATAATATAGGATATTAGTTCATTATTACTGTAATTATATTCTTGCAAATATTCTATGTTTTATACTTGGGTAATGTATAATATGATTATAACAAACTCAAACCTCTTCCTATATATTTTATTATGCGTATATGTTTGTTTAAAAAATGTTGCATACCAAACTCCTCCGTCAGTTTTGAGTCTACAGACATGAGACTTAATACATAATATAATCGACCCACACGAAACTTTATATTCGGGTTTTGCCGGAGAAAATCAGTGCAAAAATGTGTACATTTAAAAAATTAAAATTTCCAGATGAAGGTCGAACCACGGCATTACAAATATGTATGCGTAACGTAATGGGTATTTCTTCGTATTTCTATTGTTTAAACCTTGCAACAAACATTTCTTCACAGGTCAGCTATCAATAGATATGTATATTTATAAATACTTATGCATATATATGTCCAAATACAAAAGAACATATATAAATATGTGTATGTATACAATTGTCTATATAAATAAATATGTATGTATAAACATGTGTATGTATACTTTTTCTATATAAATAAATATGTATATATAAATATATGTATAAATACATGTATATATATATATATTTCTAGACGTATATATATACGTATAAATATGTATACACACGTATACATATACATGAGTATATACCATACACATATATTACTTATATACAGATACTATTTGATCCGTATGTTCATTGCTTTTTCATCCCTTACCATAAATGTCGCCATTTATCCGTTAATCTACTGTTTTATAAAAATAAAAGTAAATTATGCGCATTAAGATGATAAGATTACCAGTGGGATTTGCGGTTTGTATTCTCTTAACACGATCTATAATATATTCCGGTTTATTTGTTCTTTCTCATTATCTTAGGGGTTTTAACATACAGACATATACATACCGATGCACACTTAACAATTACGGTTTTACTTAAATCGAAACGAATGCTAGAAATTACGGAAAATATCCTTTAGCATTATTCGCTCAAATATTTAGTAATGCAAATATTATTCTTTTTAAATTGGTAATGTAAGAAATTTTAAATTAAACAAAAAACAAATTAAAAAAAGTAAGAATCATCTCACATTGTAAATTGTAACATAAGAATAAAAAGAAAAAGTAAACGTTTTATAGTAACAAAAAAGCCATACGTACCTTATTTTACGTTTGAAATTCCACTGAACTGGATTTATTTGGCAGGTTTTACTCGTTTTTATAACGTGAAAATTTGGACATATATAATAATATTATTATGAATAATTAATAATGATGATGATAATAATAATAATAATAATATTAATAACAATAATAATAATAATGATATGATAATGATAATAATAATAATAATGATAATGATAATAATAATAATAATGATAATGATAATAATAATAATAATATTAATAATAATGATAATGATAATAATAATAATAATGATAATAATAATGATAATGATAATAATGATAATAATAATAATAACAATAATAATAATAATGATAATGATAATGATAATGATAATAATAATAACAATAATATTAATAACAACAATAATAATAATAATAATGATCAAATAAAAGGATATATATATTAGCAGGCCTCCCAGCGTTGCACAGTTGTAACATACACTTTAATATATTTTAATTCATGCAGATCTCGTATCTATTATCATAAAAACGAATTCTCTTTTGATTTTTCTATGTCACCCAATGAAACTTAGATACCTTGACGGCTTTAATCTTATTCCTGCTATACTATTAAAAACGCTCTGCTTAGGTTTCGCTAGTTTTATCCAAAATCTTGTTTCTCTGATTGTTAGTACGTTTACTCTGTGGTACAGTTTTTAAGACTTTTGGTGAAACAAAACTGACCTAATCCGTTTTCACCCCATTAGCCCTTACTTTTATACGTCAAAGTATATGTCCTTCATCAATCAAGAATACAATCTCATAGCAACTAAACTTCTTTCCGAAACAGTAGGCCCAAATATATCCAACACCTTTGGCAAGTTCTGACACGAAAATCATTTCAGGAAAAATAAATCATAAGCTATTACTGAACGAATACTTAATATAATCAAATCATTCTAAGACAAGAGAAATATCTAGATTGTTCTCGATGTTGTGGGTCAAAACGACATGAAATGCATGTATGCTACAGAGGTTGGTCCATTGGACCTTTATCATTTCTAATATTCAAAATTACTTCCCTGATAAAATTGTATCTGAGATGGGTATATTTGCTAATGACACCACGCTCGATAATAGATACGAGGGAAAACAAATAAACACATGCCCCAGGCAATAAATGATAATATAGAAAATGACTTCTAGTATGTAGTGAAACGAAGATATTGAGATTTAATGTTGCCAAGAGTAAATTTCTTTCTTTTAAAAATTGCTAGAAACCTTCTCAACACTGATTGCCCTAATAATACGTTACCTTAAAACTCATCATTCAAACTCCTCGGCTTAATATTCACAGACGAAAAACAGATACACTTAGATCATTTCTATTGTTCATGCAAAGAAGGTGGGCTCTGTATATCGTGCTAGACAATTACTCACATCTGAGGATCTCCTCTGGGGCTATACACACACACACACACACACACACACACACACACACACACACACACACATATATATATATATATATATATATAGCCCCAATTCGCTAATGTAGGTTTAAGTTTCTGACAGCATAGACACAGCATTCTCCTTCGACACTAGCGCACAAGTACAAGTATTTGGTGACTTTAATATTCACCACGAAAACTGACTTGGATTCTCTACTCACACAGATGCAGCGGGCAGCACAACACATATCTTCGCAATATCTGACTCCCTATCACAAATGGTTACGTTTCCAACCCTTTTCCCTGACCAGCAAGAACAACACGCATCACTTCTAGATCTGTTTCTGACCACAGTTCCCGAGGAGTGTAAAACAAATGCTGACAGCCCACTCGGGAACGCTGATCATGCAGTGGTAATGGTCGAAATCGCCCTAAACTCTAGACACAAAACTGAAGAGCCAGTGCTCAAAACAACGAGATATTATAAAAAGGCTGACTGGGAAGCCACCAGACATCTTATCAGAGATGCCCATGGGGAAATATTTTTTCTCTTCCTGCTGAGCAGTGCGCAAGTGAGATCACTGAATGGTTCAAAACTGCAATTGAAGCACATGTTCCCATGCGGAAATTCTATAGCAAGCCTCACTCTCCTAAATGGTTTACTTCTACTTGCGCAACTGCCATTGTTCAAAGGCAGCACGCATACCGCAGATTTAACCGACATAAGTCCAGTTTAAACAGACATAAAACAGACAGATCCTAGAAATAACTTTAAGAAAGAAATAGCGACAGCTAAGGAAAAATTTACTGAAACCACTAAAAAACGCATCGAAGCACAAAAATTAGGAACATGTTACTTCTGGAAAATCTACAACAATGTAGTAAATAATGGGCAATCAGCAATTCCTCCACTAACCAACAATCACGAGGTTGTTTGCTCAGACACGGACAAGGCTAATATGCTTGCCAACCGGTTTGCCTCAAACTCCACACTGGACCATTCCAACCACCCCCTGTCTGACTTTCCTTTGCGGACAAACGCTACGCTAGACGATCTACAAATAACCCCTGCTCAGGTACATGCTATCATAAAAAACTTGACACTTCATAAGTATGCGGACCTGATCTCATCCCAGCTGTGCTATTAAAAAAGTGCTCAGCCGAAGTAGATCCAGTTCTCTCCAAACTCTACAACAAATGCCTTAATGAACCATGCTTCCTGAGCTGTTGGAAAACTGCTTCTGTGGTACCAGTATTCAAGAATTCTGGCGAAAGAACTGACCCATCAAATTATCGCCCCATTAGCCTCCTCCCACATTTCGCCAAAATATTTGAGACCATAATTAACCATGCTCTAGTCCGTCACCTTACAGATGCTCAACTTCTGACTGACAAACAATATGGATTTAGACAAGCCCGTTTCACAGCAGACATCGTCACTGTAATCTCTGAACGTATATACCATTCACTGGACAAAGCGGGGGAGGGCAGAGCGGTAGCTCTAGATATATCTAATGCTTTTGACAAGATATGGCATGAGGGTCTCCTCAGGAAAATTAAATCATACGTTATCACTGGTAGAATACTTAACATAATTAAATCCTTCTTAGATAAGAGAAAAATCCAGGTTGTTCTCGACGGTCGTATATCTAAACATTGTGATATAAATGCGGGAGTGCCTCAGAGGTCTATCCTTGGACCTCTATTGTTCCTAATATTTATTAATGACTTCCCCGACAAAACTGGCTCTGAGATGGGCACATATGCTGATGACACCACCCTCTTTAACAGACATGACAGGAAAACAAATGAACACATAACTAAAGAAGTGGCAAAACACTAGAGTATGGCCTCCAATCTGTAGTGGAATGGGGACAAAAATGGATGGTCACATTCAATGCTGCTAAGACTAAACGGGTTTCTTTCAATAATTACAAGAAACCTTCTCTGCCACCTATAGCAATGCCCAGTGACTCCCTGTCTGAGAGTACATCTTTCAAACTGCTTAGCCTAACGTTTACAGGAAACATGAGTTGGAACAATTATATTGAAAACATTGCCAGGGCCGCTGCTAAGAAGGTAGGCTCTCTCTACCGTGCTAGAAAACTACTGACACCTCAAATTATCCTGTACCTCTATAAGGCCACCATTCGCCCATGTATGGAGTATTGCTGTCACATTTGAGCTGGTGCATCTGCTGCTAGTCTCTCGCTCCTAGACAAGGTTCAAAAGAGAGTCGTCAATCTGATAAGCCCTGAACTGGCATCTAAGCTTCAGCCTCTGTCCCATCGACGAAACGTTGCATCCCTCTGCCTGTTCTACAAGTATGTTAATGGTGAATGCTCTGACGAACTGCAGACACTTGTGCTCCCACGACGTAGACACCCTCGACAAACCCGACAGGCAGCTAAATCCCACCCTCACACAGTAGAGATTCCTAGATGTAAAAGATCTTTCTACTCCAGTAGTTTCTTCCCCAGAACCGCTAGACTCTGGAATTCCATTCCAGGTTCCTGCTTCCCCAACTGTACTGACATGCAGAAGTTCAAGTGTAACGTGAACCGACATCTTGCTGCCCAAATCACAACATAGTGCCCCAGTAGCTGCTGTCCCTGATAGTAGCCCCATATACCACAGTGGCAATGTGCCTTGTTTGGGGTGAAAATATAATAAAAATGAATTAAAAAAAAAACATCTGGGCTGGATCATCTAGCTCTACTTTTCGTCTTAGACAAGCTTTAACTTAATTTGTCTTGCACTATAAACCAAACTCAATCCTTGTCACATCGCCAAAATGTTGAATCCCTGTGTCTCTTTTACAAGTATTTTAATCGAATTCGAACTCGTAATACTCCAAGATGTTGGAAAGTCGTCTAATTTAAGAATTTAATAGAACTGGTATACTTTGACATTCCCTCCAGGTTCCCTACTTCCCTGACTGTACTGATATACAGAAATGCAGCCTTAATGTTAACAGACATTTCTCTGTTTCACGTTACACATTATGCACTTGTAGATTTTGTCACAAATAGTAACTTCTTACATCCCAGTGGCACTATGCCTTCTTTGAAATGAATTACAATACAAAAAATAATTCATCAGCTTCTATATAATAAAAAAAAAACTGGAGAAATTTCGCTCCGGACAAAAATATCGTAGGTTTGCAACAACAGATGTCACACGCAACACATTTCGCCTAATAGCTACTATCTTCCATAAATTTCTACCACCATTTTATAAATATCCAGTCGTAATAATAACAGTCTACATTGCATCCGGCGAGCAACACCATCACAATCATACCGTCTTCAGAGGAAGGAGTTACTGCTTTTCTCTCTAGTTATTAAGTACTACTATTTCTACCAGTTAAGATCTAAAAAAATTCTACATTTTCTTACGCTATTGAGATTACACCGATCGTAACTGCTTAATAGATAGGATAATCTTTCGATTTTTCAGATAATAATTAGTAGGATATTAGAATTTTCAGAGGTCAGCCAATCAGAATTAATGGACTATATCAAGTGAGAGTTTATTATTTCCTACATTATTATCCTATTATCCCCTACATTAACGAACGGTTATTAAAATTAAAATATGGGGACATTATACACGACTTCTGTTGTTAATGTAAGATGCACTTTTTCTGGTAAAAAATAATTCAATATATACATATATATATATTTCGTATTTACATTTCTTATTTATTGTATTGGCAGTTGATTTCTGTTTTTATGTACGTCTGTGTGCGTGTGTCTGGCTGCGCGTGCGTTTTAAAATAAAACCAAGACATATTCGTGTCTGTGCGTGTCTTTGTATGCGCGTGTATTTCTAAACAAAAACAAAACTTTTGTTGTTAAAGAAATTGCTAAAATAATTAAAATTAAATAAACATTAAAGCATTAAACACTTTCCAAACTTATTTCTGTATTCATTAAGAAATGTAATTTGTCTCCTTATTAAATTGTTACATTTTTTAATTATTATTTTTTTGCAGCGAATTATTATGTATAAGCCACTATCCTTTTATACATATTAAATATCGGCTGAAATTCTTATTATACGAGATTTACAAATGCGAGCGCAAATACATGTTATTAATAAAATTAAACGCTCATGTTTACAACGCTTACAACCTAAGGTATCCACACCTATTGAGAACATAAAAAAACATACATTATTGCAATTTTGGGGCGTTTTTCTTTTATTTCCACTAAGCTATAGCAACGCGTGGCCGGGTACCGTTGTTTTTTTAAATATATTTTGATTTAGATGTTGAAATTCATTCCCACTTGTATTTTGAGCTAAGTTGTTTTTTAACATTATCATGGTTGTTATGTTAGTACCAAAGAACTTTGGTTTTATCTTTGTATACTTATATAAAATAACTTCCACCAGTGTAATTGATTTTCTCATGAGTTTTAATAGTTTAATATATATATATATATCTATATATCTATATATATATATATATATATATATATATATATATATATATATATATATAGTTTTATTATTTTTTCATTTCGACTATTATCTTTGTATTTATATTCATGTTGATCCACCAAAAGCAAACAAAGTAAATAATGATTCAGCATCTGGACAAATGAAAGCATCAGATGTTGTAACTATTTTTAGATGTAATTGTGTTTACAAAACTATTTTTCATGATGCATTGTCTGATTTACAACTTTTAAAATAAACGAAAAGAAACTTTTTCTTCAGAATCGTCCAGCCGTTTGGGTACACACACAGTTAGACAATGCTGAACAAAAGCAAAGTGGCGTTAAAATCAAAACGAGACAGATTTACAGATAGAAAAAACATGAACGAGAAATTATTTCCCATATATGTATTTTTATAACAACTTAAGGACGACGAGAATCAATGAAATATATATTTCTATCACGGAGAAATTTTTGGTTTTGTGTATTTCGCTAAATCGTTTGATATTCCGAATAAAATCTGATTCAGCAACAAATTTTACACATTGTAATATTTTCGTTGTTTGATACTATGTTAGACTAAGAATTATTTTTTTAATTTAAAAATACAAAACACTTCATTTAATGACGTGAGAAACAATTTCATATGATTTATGGAATTTGAAGAATTTATTTATTTGCAATATTTGCAAATTGCCAAGGTACATGATAGATACTTACGCGTGCATTATATTATATTAGTTTTGTGTCGGGCCTATCTAAGTAGCTGGAAATTTATCAGAAATAGCTGTTACTCATCCTCGAAGGTTAAACATAAGCGTTGTAAAAAGGTAAATAACGAACGTTTGTTCCAATCCCAATTTCTTCCATTAGTGAATATTAACTTATTTTCTGATTGATTCTAGCAAGCATACATTCCCCGACCTTTAGCGGAATCTGACAAATAAATACGTCGAATAAGAAAGCTTAATAAAGACTTAAAACTATAACGGTAATCATTACCGAAACAAATTCAAGCAATGCATCGAAATGTTGCACGTGATATTTCTGATAATGTTGTTATAGTTTTACTATTTATAGATGGGAATTAGTTTTGTGAATTTGTTCTCATTGGGAGAGGTTGGAAAGATTTCAATATAGTTTTACTATAGTTTTTTGCTGTTAAAAACAATTGTTATTATCTTGATGAAAGCGAGATTCGAAGTCATGAACGTAGAAGCCAAAGACGTTGTAGATACTGAATACCAATTACAATCGAGCGAAGGGACATTAAGCAAAGAATACCATGTTAGAAAAAATTGAAATAAGGGAGAAATTTTGACGTTATTTTGGCGTGAAATCTTTGTGATGTTTATAGAATCGTTAATGCAATATTATAATTGGACTGCGACACCATATATGGCCTCAGGGTCATTAGCTAATGAAGGCATTGTTGGTGGCACGGCTGCAGATTTCATTGCATAGTTATTTCTCTCCCTTTACAAATATGTATATATATATATATGCGTGTGTACACACACACGCGCGCGCACACCAACCCACCTATATATATATATATATATATATATATATATATATATATATATATATACTTATTTCTCATACAGCGCTTCACAAAGCACAATCACGCATTTTCATTGCCATTTAAAAAGGGTATAGCTTTATTCACAATACATGCGTACAATTTGTCGTTCGATTACTGATCTCTCTCTCTCTCTCTCTCTATATATATATATATATATATATATATATATATATATATATATATAGTAGATCTCTGCGTATGTTTTTACTATTTTTATATCAGCAGGTTCCCTATCAGTGCGAAATATGCATAAAAAAACAAAATAATAAGGATCATATCAACCTATAGACGGTTCCTCTTGTGAACAGTCCTACACATTCTACAACTTTTGAAGTGTTTTAATACATATCCCCATCACATATTACGTGTCAGATAATTATCCATTATTCAGGCTATTCGTATAAATAGTGTATAATATTTACACTAAGACTATTTCAAAATGTACTTGCCTTCCGAATAATTGTTTTTTATGAATTGTTATGTTTTTCTTTTTTTTTTGCTTGCACCATGACGATATGTTTATATGCAATTTCTCACCATGCAGTATTATTTGAAACATTCATTTCTCGTTTGTTATAGTTAATTTTGCAATTAACCTTGTTTGGAAGTAAACTACTTCTATTTTCTTTTACAATTATTTCTAATAATTAATTTCATATGTTATTATTTCTATTAATTATTAATAAGTGCAAGTATTATTATTTCTAATAAAATTCAAATATATATCTACTTTTCTTTACTTTTATGCGTACATAATCTACGTGTGAACATTTTAGCGAACTCGCTTCCGGTCAATCCGATCACCCGTAATAATTAATTGAAATGTATGATACATGATATTATCATGTTCAAAGTATTGTTTTTACATGGTATTTCCATTCTTATTTCTAGTTATATATCTTTTTTGTTACAACTGTTTTTATTGTTTTTAATTTTTACTGGTCTGTAGAGCTTCTCTCTAGGCTGAATTTAAGTTTGGCATACAGATTTTGCAGTACAGTTGATAAGTCTTTGGCGTTCACTATGTGGTTCTTCGAGGGGTCCGGCAAAAATTCAGGTATTTTCCAGGACTTTATGAAAGTGTTTTGGAATTGTACTCGTACTTTGTTCCATCATTTCAGATAGTGTCTCTTTCAAGCAGGATAGTATGTGGACGCTGTATGTTATGTATGGATGATTCGGTGTATTTTCGTGTGTATGTATGTGCATGTATACATACTTAAGCACTCACGCATACACAAAAAACACACTAAAAACAAAAAAAGCACACAGAAAACCATACACACACGCACGCATACTCACACACTTACTTCTCCCACACAAACGCACATGGAGGAAGAAAGCCGTAAGTAATTAAAAAAAAAGACAATTATCACTGACCTATCGATAATCTTAAATTCCTTCAAATGAACCCAATCTCACCTCGACATAACTAAGGTTGCAGCCATACTTGCCTTTAGAACACATTTCCTGACGCGCGGAACATTAAAATGGCTTCTTTAAACAACTTATTTCATCAAATAGCTGATAAGCGCGTGAGAATCGCCCGAAACGCGTTATAAACATTCAGACGTAGAATAATAATTGAAAAAACATGAACATAGGAATATCAAATTAAAAACAAAATATATAAAATACTACAAGGGCGGTTGACTCAACTTTTTTTAATATATATATATATATATATATATATATATATATATAACCTCAAAACCTTTGGACTTGATGAAAGGGAGACTAAAACTTGCTGTTATGGTTTCAAATGATCTGAATAACAGCAAGAGGAGAATTGATTTCAAATATGTCTCATATCTTATACCCGCTTTTGGAAATAGGGTACGATTATGAATATCTCTAGTATCAAATAATCTTTATATACTGTGAAATTTACTTAATTATGTAGGAAAGTCAAAGAGGGGAGATACAACATATGAGAAATATTTGGAATCTAGTCTCTCCTTACTCTTATTTCAAATCATTTGAAACTATAGTAGCAAACTTTAGTCTCCCTTCAATCTAGGCCAGAGGTTTGGGAGAAATACCACATATTTTGTAATGCATATGCAAAACCAGGAAAACAAATGACTATAATTGCAATATTGGTAAAGATGCAGTATTTTCCCACCCTCAAAAATATTTTTAAATTACCACTTTTATGTCCTACACATTCTACAACTTTTGAAGGTGGTTGCTGAAAACGAAAACAACAGTTAAGATAACAGGAAACGGGTGAATTCAATGATATGAATAAATTATAGTTTAAAGAGTGAAGGGATCACTTTTCTATATTTATTTAACGTGAAAAATACCAACTAGAGTAGGTGCCCATTTTACGTTGAATTAATATAGGAAAGTGATCCACCGCTTGTTTAAATAATAACGTGCGATCGTAAGGGCACATGTCACGTTACCCACTACACAATTCAAACTAACCTTCATTCTAATCAATAGTCGCCGAGATTTCGAACTTATAAAATTGCCCTCAAAATAGTTTATATATATATATATATATATATATATATATATATATATATAATTTGAGGTTGCTCAATACGGAAGTAGAGCAAGTTACATTTTCAATTTGCCTTTACATTAGCAGTAATTTGTAACTACACAGCCATCAGCATGTTTCGGTCTTCTAATATTTAGTAACTAGAGACCTCCTCAGACAACGACGCTTATTTTCGAAAGCGGAATTCATAATGAAAAACGAAAATCAGCTTTCAGTAGAAGAAGGCTTTTTTTAACGGTTAATTGGGGTGAAGGTTCAGCTGTGCGGAGAACAGGGTTGATTGGTTGCGAATTTGTTAGTTTATTTTCCTATTTGTTTATTTACTTATTTACCAGTATATTTATTCATTCATTTTCTTGTTGGTGTTAAGGAATACAGTTTGTAGGGTTAGGGGGTTGGGGAGTTAGGTTCTAAAGCCAAAGCGTATGCAGATGTTATCATAAACAAGTATGTGGTTCACCTGTCTGCTGCCCGCTGCCAATCTGAGACTTCAAGAGTAAGCGTATCTTAAATTCCCTTTTTTATTTTTTTATTTTAGTATTCCTATTTGTATCTGCGAAAAGGTTAGGATTTACCCGCATCTATTGACCATTACTTTGGCTTCTAGTGAACGGTGAAGAGGAGGCAAGGGAAGTAGGAGGCGTTAAAAAGAAAGTACAAGAGGGAATAGGGGTAGATGAAATGGGGAAGTAGGAAAAAGGTAAGAAGAGGGAAGAGAGAAAAAAGAGAGAGGTGGAATCATTTGTTTGATAGTGGCAGATTTGTTTTCTCTCACTTAAACAAAATCGGTTTTTACTAAACCATCCTAATATTAATTAATATTACATTTGTTCATTTAATGTTGGTTTATTAATTAATGTATTTGTAAATTTGCTATTAAAACTTTTCATGATGATAGTAATTGCAAAACTCAGAATATATGTCATTACTAAACTTATGATGGTTAAATTTAGTCATTTTTATGACAGTGATAATGATTATTTTAAATTTATTTATTTATGACAGTGATTATTATTATCATTATTATTATTATTATTATTATTTTTATTATTATTATTATTATTATTATTATTATTATTATTATTGATGGCATAAACAGAATAGCATAAGATTTGAGGCATATATTCTATAATGACTTCTGCTAATTTATTAATAATTATTAATAATAATAGAAAAGTATAGAATTTCAAATACATTAGAAATAATGTAGAAACGAATAAAATGAGTTATATAATGAAATAGTAAAAAGTTCGAAAGTCAATAATTGTTTAAATATATAAAGGATAAAAGTATCTTAACTTCAATCAAGGAATAAACTAAAAAATTTAGCAATACTTTATAAACAGCATAATGATAATTTTTATATTTTAAATTACATAATAATTATAATCATTACAATAACAGTCATAAATATTATTATAAATTTAATAGATAATTTTAAAAATACAACAGAATATAATAGCTACAGAATTAGGGAGATAATATAAAAATATACAACATTCATGAAATTTATGATAAAAGCTAATAGAATAAGAAAAGAAAATAATATGTATATACACATACTCGAAAGGTAGAATATAATTTAATTTTTTTATTAAAATATGGAGTAAAATATTAAATTGCATTGCTACCTAATTCACAGAGAGGAGAAAGTGAATGTCTATATTTTTAATTGCATTAATGCCTACATGACCACAATGAAATCGACTTGAGTTCATCAAGATGCTATAATTGACTTATTAGTTATATTCTCGAACTATAGCCTGCACATTTAAGTGAGAATCCCTGCATTATTATTTCTATAAAATGCATTACTTCATATATAAATTTTACCGTAGATGAGTTGTTCAATAATGTTTACCGGTCTGGAGACGAATTTTAATTTTAATTCGAACATGAAAAATCATTTATAAAGCTTTCATAAGACAATCACTCTTTACTCAAGTGCTAAATCAGAGTGAAATAATTGAAAAATTATGAAAAAAGAAAAAAATATTAGTATTTATGAGTTTAATGAAGCCTTATTCCAGTTTTCATAACACTAAGACAACAATCACGTATTAATCCTATTTAGGTGTTTATCCTTCTCTTATTTGTCCTTTACACGTAGACACATTTTCAGCGCTTTTTACCCCACCCCCTTCAATTTCATCTGGCTAGGTGAGGTTGCTTTCAACTAGTAATCCATTCAGATTATCCCCACTATAAGCCTGGATTAACATTAAAAGCTAATCCAAGTGGGTCACTGTTAGATATTCATCATAATTTAAAAAAAAAAGAAACCAAATCTACTTGCATTTTTACAAGTTGTTTCCTACTTCGTTATCAGTAGAATAACATTATTGTTATTGTTGTTGTTGTTGTTGTTTAATTTTTATGACGGCTGAGCTGCAATATAACAACGGGCCGACCTCAAGGATTAGGCAGGTCGATCAACTAAAACTATGTCGCCTATCTGATTAGCCGGACGAGCAAAATAGTAGTAGATTATTCCTGTTAATTATATCAAATTTAGGCTCAACGCGACACACTTTTTTTTTAAGGAAATGACTTAAATAAATATCTGCTTTACTTTCTCTTTTAGCTTAATTTTTATCCTATCTAAAATCTAACCTAGGAACATAATTCTATAATTGAATTTTCTTTTTAATGATGTTTATTAATTTACAATCAGTTATTCACGAATGATTATTTATTGAATTTTCATGGAAATCCTACTGTTGATTTTTTTTTTAGATCGGGAAGCTTCAAATCACAGTTTGAAATTCTTTATAGTTGGGTAAGGATTTCGGGAGACGTAATGGATACGTTTCCAGACATGGATGTATGGCCAGACAGAGTTGAAATTTATTCAGATCCATCACTCAATTACATTGCAATACATAGCATCCCCCTCTTCCCAAGTTCAGATAATATAGCAACTCATATTTAACTAGGCTGGGTGCCCGACGTTGCCCGGGTGTTTGGAGGTGTGTGTTGAGCAAAAAAAAAAATGAATGGTAGTAGGATGGCTCGAACCCGTGCCGCGAAGGAGGTAAAAGAACGTGAAAAAATGTGACGTATTTGCTGCTGTGTCCATTGCCAAACCAGAAGTGACGAAGGTGTAGATTAAGGCTAGTCAACGAGAAGAGGGGATGTAGAAAAAATGACCAGTTGAGGGTGAGGATATATAATATTTTTAGCCAGTTTTTCTTATATTTGCAGTCCGAAGTGTGGAGCTTTAAAACGATACCGATCTCGTGGAAATCCGTCACCTCTCTCGAAAATCGTAGGCAAACATTTAAACAGATTGTTGGCTTTATATCATAGATAAATTGTTTACACTATTTTTCAAATATGGCTTAAGTTTACATATTAAATAATCTCGGATGCTATGTTGTTTAACATTAACAGCAATGCAGCCATGTTTAATCAACCGATAAAGTTCTATCATTGGAATTGAGTCTTCTTCTTCGCACTCGAAATAAAATAAAAAAAAACTAAAATTGTGAGACCAAATCCAGGAAGTAAAGCGTTATTAGAGAATACACTATTTAATATTACACACACAATAGTGTTTCTATCATGAATATATGAAGGGGGTTACTACTGTTATTATTTATATTATTGACATGATTACTTCAGTAGATACGACATACATATTTCAGTACTAGTGCACTTATTGATCCGTGCTGAAATAATAACGTTATCATTTAGAAAGTCATTCTTAACTTGGGGAGGGAAGGGTGCTTTGTACGTATTCTATACTTTAACATTACGATTTAATAAAAACAGATACAAAAAAAATTGATTAAGAATTGAAAATACTATTTAAAATATAACACGGATCAATAGATGCACAAGCGCCCAAATTTCCATACCTAGCTATCGGAGCATATATTGAACTTAAAGATTATTTGATTCATTTCTATTTGTTTTTAGTACACAAAGAAAAGAACAGGAACTTTTATATACATTTTATAAATATAATTATTTGTTCTTAATCGGTGAGTTTTTATATCATTAATGTGTATAACTTTCTGCTCCTGCCGATAGTTTACCTCTTTTCGATAATTGTGAATTGTCTTGTAATAATGACATCCAACAATTATTGTAACAACAGCCGCAAATAATTCTATTAGGTATTTTACTCGAACAGATAATCAGGTTGCCAATATCGGGCCAAACTGAGAAAGAAGAGAGAAAATACGAATAAAAACATTCGCATTTTATTTATTCTGTTATAACAACTACTCGAAGATTCAGCATGATGTTCACCATCAGTGCGCCATGTTTATCTTCAGAATAAATACGTCTATTATCATCAGCGTATTCACCAGAATTATCAGCCACAATGCAATCAGCAACACGCACCATATATATAAATAAAAATATATACTATGATAAATATGGCTTGATTTTTATACTAGCAAGTCGCTTGCCTGATTGGAAAATACGCTTAAATATGATATTTTAATTCATACCGATTTCATATTTAGTATTATAAAGCCAACTCTTCATTGATTACCAATTTGTACTCGATATATAGTAATGATTTCAAATGTTTAAAAATGTGTAATAAACTAGAATCGACACTAAAACATATGCCTCTATCCTTAGTTCTTGCCGTTTGGAGTATTCGACATTGAAAACTTTAAGATTTATGTGACTTTAATGCATAAATGTATATTTGCGAATCCATAAAAGTAACAGGTTACTCATGCAAAATTCACCCTTTTTCTTTTCAATCGTGATCAAATTAGAAGCTATTTCTACCGGATGGTAAAAATAGCTTCTAATTTGATCACTAAGTAAAATCCAATTTATTCCACAGGTCCAAATTCTCTATATATTAAATATCAAGTCAGTATACTAAAAATGAGAAAGGTTTGGTAGACGCGGTTCGGCACACACACACACACACACACACATATATACAGTCATCCACATACAGCACTGTTTCGTTGTATTACAACTCATCAGTGCGGCTAGACATACACCTTTTTCCAGCCGTGGATCGAACCTACAACCATCGTTTTGACAGTCGACAGCTCTAACCACTAGACCAAGAATCAGTGCCCGTAAGTATTTTTCCTCAAATGTCTATTAAATTAGCATTTTCCCGTCGCAGAGGGCTCAAACTGTCACTTTGTTTACAAACAAACAGTGGGCTTCAATTATTCGCTTATGCGTGTGCGTGTGTGTGTGTGCATGTGCCAGCACTTTTTACTCTAAATGCGACACAATTTTGCACAATGTAAAAATATACATGAACAAAACTGAGCTTAAGAGTTAAAGAAAACCAATCATTGAATAAGAAACCGTAAAATGAATCATTAATAAATGAAAGTTCGCTTTTCAAAGGAATATGCAAATTAGTTCACCTTTATAAATTCGTTCGAATATCCATGACTGAGTTTATTAATAGAGTACGTTTTACTATTTTGAAATAGAAAAGTTCGCTTTTAATATCAATGTTAGTGCGATTAAAAAAAACTCACTTTAAGATGTATATAAATTAATATGATTATATTAATATAGTAATATATAAAGATTCACTGGATTTATATTTCTTTAGAAAGCTGTACCATTTTACTTTAGAAAGCTGGGTTTGTATTTCTTTAGAAAGCTATATATATATATATAGGCATCTACATACAGCACTGTTTCGCTGTATCACAGCTCATCAGTGCGGCTTATGGGCAACTACTTCAGGTCAGGATCGAAACCCGACCGCCCGTGCGACGGTGAAGTCTTCGAACCATTACGCTAAACCGGCAGCTGCTGCTCGGTTAGTGAATTAACGATGTTTTGACACCGTCCGAATACCTAAGCTCGATTAGTTTACACAAAGAGCATTAAAGCCACACACTTTTTTTTAAGTATTCAATGTCGAATACCCCAAACGGTAAGAATTAAGGATATGAGGCTAAAAGTTTTAGTGTCGATTCTAGTTTATTACACATTTGTAAACATTGGAAATCATTACTCTCTCTCTCTCTCTCTCTCTCTCTCTCTCTCTCTCTCTATATATATATATATATATATATATATATATATATATATATATTTGTAGCAGGTCATTATTCAAGCATGTTGGACTGAACACAACAGAGTTATTTTTTCCGATTTTTCTGGATATCTTATCCATTTTCTGAGCGGTCTTTTTAATTTCAGTTCGCATATTGTATAAAATGGGGTCCAAAGTTGTTGATATGAAATGCTTTAGAAGGATATGGCTGAACAACAATTTGGGGGCACCATTTTATACAATATGCCAGCTGAAATTAAAAATATGGCTTCGCGAATAAAAAGGCATCCAGAAAATCGAAAAAAGAATAACGCTGTCGTGTTCAACCAGACGTACTTGAATACCCCCCCCCCCCCACACACACACACACACACACATATATATATATATATATATATATATATATATATATATATATATTTGTTGTAAAAATCTAATGGATAAACATCTGAAGAAGTTGGTGAGGACAGGATATTTTTACGGAAGCATAAATCGTAAAACTGCCAACTCATTAATGAAACGGCTGTAATGGAAAAATTCAGGAAATAAATGAAGGTTATAAAAACTTTCACTCGGCGTCATAGATTTGTAATGAACGCTTTATCTCAAAACATTAATTCAAATGTAATCGATTATAAAATTATATAAATGATTAGATAAACATTATCAATTCAATTGGAAACTATTTAAATTCAAAAACATTAATTTGTTTTAAAGTTAAATCAATTAAAATTTAACACCAGACCCCTAATCTAGTAGATAAATTTGGTTTCGGCTAATCAAGATTCATTAACAATAGTTCGCTTATTACGTTACATGAGGTAGACAGTGTGTGCATTGATCATTCTTTCATAAATTGGACAAATTGTACGTCAATCAGATTCGAATACAAATGAAATATTTCCAGAGTAATTTTATTGAACTTTCCTCATATGTTCTCTATTTCCACAACTTTCAACTAAATATAATAATTCGATGAAAAAATTGTAAGCATGAAGAAGACTTAGGACGGAGGCGCATATTAAAATATTACTACTTTTTGTACAAGTAAGTCACTCGAGGATAACTCGAGGATTACTGGGTGTACAACATGTTCAAGATTAGACGAAACAGAATCAGAGAGAACTTGGCTATTTATGGTCTTTGAAATGTTGCCATAAATGGAAGTGTCGTCAGCATAAATTTAAACGAATGATCTTAGGATGTGATTTGGGAGATAATTGATGCAGATCAGGAAGAGAGTTGGGCCCAGGATGAACCCCTGAGGGACTCGAGTATCAATACTGTGACCTGCTGTTTTCTGCCCCTCAACCATTACTCTAATGAACCTATAAGAAAAAAATTATTTAATAATCGAGAAGACATTTCCAGCCATACCGTAGCTGTAGATCTTGTCGAGTAGACCTTTATGCCTTTGATATACCAAGATCAATTGCATTAGAAAGGAAGCCTCCGTCGAGAGATTCGCTAATCCTATGAGATATAACTGTTAGCACACCTGCTGTAGATTTAGCAAAACGAAAACCATTTTGCATGTTATTAAAAGGTTATTTTTGACGAAGTGGTAATCTACTTCTCTATTTAACATAGTTTCCAGCAACTTACTTATGGAACGCAGGAGACGTATTGGTCTGTACTAAGAGGAAAATGACCGATCCCCTGGATCTTCAAATACGAGGCATTCTCATAAGGTTTTTCAGAATGTTGAGAAACAATTCTCTTTAACACAAGGATTAAATAGTTTTATAAGTGAGAGCTAATTTTGGTTGAAGCTTTTTCAGCAGTTCAATTGCACCAGGGCCAGTTGCTTTACTGGAATCAAGGTTTTTGATTAGTTTGGCAACATTCTGCAATGATATCCGTATGTCGCATAACATGTTTTCAGATACAAGAGAAAATACGGAGGTCGGTGGCATGTACTTTATAGGATAGAATTAGCTGTAAAGTTCTTGGCAAATACTAACAATTTGCATTATTCCTAGTAGTAGCAATATTATTTTTTAGCATAATTATTACAAAAAACAAAAATGGCATATTACCAAACTATTAAACCAAACCCTGATGCAATAATGCTTATTATTATTTGTAAAAAAAATACCTGATATTTATCCGTAGGAGCTAAACTAAAACACATGACGGGTTGTTGTTTATATGATATAGCGTATATTTAACAATGCAATCGTTTCTTAATTCTTGTATAGACGTGAATGAATTGTTTGCATACATTTATTTCATATTACTTATACATATATGGAAATGCGAAATACTCACTATATAATTCCACCTTCAAACGATTCAAATTCACGAGATCACGAATTATATTAATTTGAGAAATGATGAGATATAAAAATGAATATCTTCGTGTGCAATACTTATCAGCGCATCGGCCTCTGGATGTCGAAAGTATTGAGGGAAATAGTGTTTTCGTGATGGTAATGTTCCAACTTCTTTAAGGTTTTGATTTGTTAGATTTGCATTTGTTAGGTTCGCTATGTCTAAAACTTTTATAACTTTTCGTTGATCCTCGTGGCAGCATGCCTATACGCTTCTATGCAAAGTGGATCGTGCTATATTGGCGGGAGAAAAGTGGTCAACAAAAGTATTGATTAGTATTACAGTAACATTACAGTATTGATTTGCATTGTACAGTATTGATTAGTATTATAATATTACAGTATCGATTATTATTAAATATTGTAATGTTGACACACCAGGGATTGAAAGGATTTGCACACAAAATGTTGCAAAATTTTCATCAATAGACTTTTAAGAATGTACAGCGCAAGGTAAAAGTTGGGAATACACATATGAAACAACGAAATGAAAATAAAATGAGGATGAAGTATATTGGAAAGCAGCTTACCTGAATAACAACCTGATAACAAGTTGAGGTAAATAGAATGAAGACATAGGATTAGGTATCTACAATTTAATGGAAATTAACTTTTTTCTTTCTTGAATGAAAGACAAACGTAATATTTATTAAAACCAACACATTGAATATAAAGTATTTGAAATTTTAACTGAGAGTTATGTTCAGATCCTACACGTTATCCTACATTTAATCGTTTCTCATCTTGATCAGTGAAATTAGAAATCATTCTAGATTGTGACGATTGGTATAATTATCGCAATCCAGCGTGGCCTTCATTTAGACGCTGGACTTTAGTCACATTAACTTGTGTCTTACTTTATCCTCCTGGTGCGCAAACTAAATAGAAACATGTTGTATACGATCAATGGTACACACGTTTCTATTTTACCGATCATTGGAAGGGAGGACTGGGTTCATGCCTTTACGAACAGTATTAATAATTAAATGACAACAACTAATCTGAAAGAGATTTCGAACCCAACATTAATTTGGTCGAATCGTTTCAGCCACACCCAGATTTTTTTCTTTTGAATATGTTAGAGAAAAGATAATCAAAATAAAATGAAGCTATACAATACATTAGAAAAGTAGCTGAGAAGTAAGAGTAGCTTGATATAAAATAATGTAAAAGAGAAAAGAGAAACGCATGCTGTTAATTGATAGAAAGAATAGAAGAAAAGTAAGAAAACAAAGATGGAGCAAAGAAAAAATATATTTCTAACACAAAACAAGAAAAGATAGATAAGGAGAGGACTTCAAATTCCCATGTGAAAAAAAAAACAAGTGAAAATGTTGATCAAGAAGAGATCCTTGAAGTGTGAGGCCAAACGAACAGAAATGAAATCTCCGTTCATCGGAAAAAAAAAACGGAAGCTAAAATATACCAGAAGCAACGTTATGTTTGAAAGTCGAGAAGTGACAGCGGTTGGCGCAATTAAGCATAAAAAGGATCAATTTGAATGAATTGTTCTGTTAAACGGGAGAAACTGATCACAGGCATCGACCTAATGAAAATAAATTGTCTAAACGATTCAGGAATTTTTATACGAATAAAACGCCGCCACCGGCCTCTCTTGCATCTTTTTGTGTGAACACTTTTTGCAGCATTTTGATTTGTTTCCTTGTCGCTTGAAAAAAGTTCATTATTTGGATTTCTTTATTTCTGCATATTTATTTGATTTGCTTCGTTTATTTACAACTATTTTCTTCGTCACAATCATCCAATTCACATCATTGTTCACAGCATTCACATCCATTTTATCTTTCACTTTGAAATATTTCTCTTTCCCCTTTTCTATCGTTTTCCTATTCTGATTTTTTCTATCATTTCCCAATAAAATCTGTTTTCTTTTTAGTTTAAAATCTTGCAGTATTTGTGTGTGTATATATATATAACTCGTCCGAATGTCTATTTAAACAACATACGTCCGCTACTTGTACAGTGCTCAAACCGCCTGTTTGTAAACAAACCGTGAGCTTAGCATTTTTTCAGCCAATTAAGTAGCGAGTGAGAATTATTTACGACAGTGCTCTACCCGAATGGGGGGGCTTTTTAAAATATATTTGTAGTCACTGACATACAGTCCTGTTTCGTTGTATCACAACTCATCAGTGCCGCTATATATATATATATATATATATATATATATATATCATTGAGATCATACAATAGATTTTAGTAGTTGTGGGAAGTTAGCTACAACGGAATACAAGAGGCATCATTACAATATTGCGAGAGAAATGCTGTGGCGATGTACGTCAGAACAGAGGGTTAAAACGCAGGGGAAGTTATACGAGCATGTTGCAGAAGAGGAGGTGATGTGAATGTATTGTGAGATCCAGTGTTGCAATTTCACCAGCAGGTCTGAATGTGGAGGATAAAAAAGAAAAAGATAAAGTCGAAAAGTACCAATGCTTTAAAAGAGATAAACGCTTGTGGAAGATGACGAATGTAGAGGTTGTACCTGTTGGGAACTGTTGAGATAATTCTGACGTATTGCAATGATAGAGTGCGTGAAAGAAAAAACTGTCAGAATCTTGCATAAAGTACAAGACGACTGAGAACAGAATGTGCTGATAGCCTATGGTCATTTGATATGGTCCGCCTATAGCATGAAGTCGGCAATAACAACAGCCAGACAAAATGTGACAACAAAAATACTAATAGGAATAAAAAAATAAAAATAATAATACAAAATATAGGGGATCAAATACATAGCATAAACTGCAGAGAGATTCTGATTACTGTTGCCATCACAGAACAGAAGCGGAAAACAATAAATTAATAAAATTAAACGGGAAGAATGCAGTCACGTTTTTTTTTTTATCGAAGAAATCAAAACACGTGGAAAATTATCAACATGTCTACGGATATGATATATGAAAAATAGAGTTACCATAGACAAATGCTATTAAAACAGACAACAGACAAGAGCAGAAAGACAGCAAATTTAGAGAAAATAAACCTCATCATAAAGTGATGCAGAAGTTGAACTGAAAAGAAAAGACAAATAAACGTGTTGGCAAGATATTCACGTGAAAACGATGCTCAAGACTGCACATTAAACGCGCAAACAAATTATATAAGCAGTAAGCGGAACCAATGTTGAAAAACGCCATAAAATCTATCTGAGAGATAAATACAGACAATCAGAAACAAAAATAGCAGACATAATAATCATCAGCATCTGCTAAATTACTAGATTTCCTGGTTCTTGCAAATGAGTTTTTCAAAAAATTAAAGTTAAAATATGACAGCCGCCTTAACACAATAGTTATGCGATCACTAGAAAGTAGATTAACGACTATACATAATTAAAATCAAAGACAGGATTAATGACATAAGAATCACGATACCACTGAAAAAAAAATAGTAAATTTTGAAAGATGCTACAGCAGCCCTGATAAACAGATGATACAGCAAAACAAGTCGAAATGAAGTCCTTAATGATACAAACACAAACCGGAACCAAAATTGGATAAGAAAAGGCATAAAATCGTAAACGAATTAAAACTATAGATATTAACATAGGTTCATTAAGAATAATAATAATGTCTGCCAATGGACCAATAGATTCGATTTACATTTATTAAATAAATTACACTTGATGCCACTTTGCTAAAAACTCGGCATTATGAGTGAGGATGAAATGTTAGAAAGAATTGGGGCTCTCCTCCACACTTCGGCGTTCTGGAAACGAAGCGTGTTCGAGATAAGTGTATTTTAATTTTTATGTTTAATTTCAAATATTTATAACTACATTATATTTCAGTACTTAATTTATATTTTTATTTCCTGATTGTTTTATTTAATGATAGCGTTTGCTCGTCATAAATGTTTATTATATCTACCAAGTTGATCTTAAGGATAGCATACTCAACCATTTTATTTTTCTTCCAGAACCCCCTTCTCAATTCCTGTTTTTTCATTTATGTTAAATTTACTTACAACGGCACTAGTTGAATTTCAGAAGACCCTCCCCCGCTGTTCTCTTATATCGCAATTTCTTAAGACGTCACTAGCTAAAATTCAGAAAGCGACCACGTTTTTGTTTTAACGGTTAATTAAAAAAAAAAAATAATAAATAAATAAAAAAGTCTTTTGGAACGCTGATATTGTTAAAGCTAAAACTCTTTTCAAATCAGTTTGCGCCCTGGAGACGAAGCGTGTTCGAGATAAGTGTATTTTAATTTTATGTTTAATTTCCAATATTAATAACTACATTCTATTTCAGTACTTAATTTTTATTTTTTTCCTGATTGTTTTATTTAATGATAGCGTTTTCTCGTCATAAATGTTTATTATATCTACCAAGTTGATTACATGAACAGATTAAGAAATTGTATTCATTGTTAATTCGCGAGAGGTGAATCTATCACCATACTTTCTGGAAACGTTGTCGGCAGCTCCCGTCACTCTCGCTTCTCTTTATTTGTCACTCAGTCCTCATTGTTTTTTAATGAGTGATTTTTCTGACAAAGGGAGAAGAAAAGGCTGTATTCGAGGTTGGCAGTATTTTGCGTGAACAGTCGACAGAGATGGCGGAAATTTTCTGTTTCTATGTCTATCCTTGTAGCCATGTCACTAGTAAGGGTGCTGGAGGTAAACGTTTTATCTGGGCTGACATTATCCGCCTGATAGTCAGAGACTCGAAGCTTGGATTAACCACTAAAGAGGGCTGTCCTATCAGCAGCTGTTTTATTGACATTTTGTGAATGGAGTCTGTACCATGCAGTGGCTTATGGTGGGGGCTCTCGATGCCATATTAGTGGGTAATTGTTACGGCTTTACCTTATCATATTCTAAAAAAAAAAAGTAGTTACTTTTCTATCTTAGTTTCCCCTCTCTGTCCTGCTCTAAGCAAGTCTGACGATCTAGTCCACAAACTCCAAAATTTCACCATGACGTTTCAATAAGAAATACACGATTAAAACCGGATCTGAAACATCCAACGTAGACCCCCACTATCATGTCTCCTTCTCCAACATCAGGGGTCTACGTTCTAACCTTCCAGAGGTTAAAGCCCAATTACAGAAGACTAAACCAGACTTTTTATTTTTAAGCGAAACCGGAATTGGACAGACTATTTCCCTAAATGAGTTCGTAATTAAAGGATACTCTAGCTTAACTTCTAAATCTGACCCCCAAGATCGCTATGGGCATGAAATATGTGCCTATATAAAAGATGGCTTTCCATGTGGTAGGGACATCTCCAGAGAAGATCCTAACTTACTCTATATGTGCTTCCGGGTTGCACTAGCTCACACTACTGCGTTTATATTTACTCTCTGTTGCCCCCATAACAGCGGAGTTACTATCTTTAAAAGCATATCTGAGAAAATTGACCAAGTTCTATCAGCTTATCCTTCAGCTAACATTCACGTATGTGGAGACTTCAATGTTCATAATGTGGAATGGTTGACCAACTCAAACAAGACCGATGATGAGGGGAGGTTCTGTAATGATTTCTCCATTGCTTATGACCTCACTCAGATTGTTCACGACAACGACGGCCAGTAAGCGAGTCTCCTAGACCTTTTTCTCACAACTTGCCCTGAACTATGTTCAGTTTCCGTTGTCTCCTCTTGGATCTTCCGACCACTCAATTGTATCAATTAAGATAAAAATTTCCTCAGACGTACCTCTCCATCGTACAGTATATCGATACACTATGGCTGACTGGGATAGTTTCCGTACATTTATATCGGATCTTCCCCTGCGTTCCATTTTAAAAAAGGATGTGTCGGCTATAGTATCAGACCTGACGGAATTGTTAATTGTAGGTATAGACCATTTCATATCCTCGAAAAGGTTCCAGCAAAAACCTAACAGCCAGCCATAGTTCTCTCCAGAATGTGCTTCTGCTATTTCACACAGAAATCACCTTTTCCACTGCTTCCAACGTAATAGATGTATGGAAACTAAAGCCGCTTTCAGGACTGCCAGCAACCATTGTAAGAAAGTAATGAAGAACGCAAGAGAGTTGTATGCTCAGTCCAGCAAGTCCAAAGTAGCTGAGCAGCGGCTTGTTCCCACCAGTTTTGGCAAATAGCAAACAGAATCCTGAACAGAAGCGTGTGCTCTATCCCAAATATCATCAATGGGCCTGAGTTAATCTCGTCAGCATCAGAAAAAGCAAAACTCTTTGCCAAGAACTTTGCAGCTAATTCTACCAAGGCCGCCAACCCCCAATATTTCCTTCTGTATCAGAAAACACGCTATGTGATATACAAATATTTGTACGTGATGTTGTCAAGCTAATCAAAAACCTTGATTCCAGTAAAGCAACCGGTCCTGACGATATTCCAATTATAGTACTAAAAAAACTTCAACCAGAACATGCGCCCATACTTATAAAACTGTTAAAACGTTGTCTTAAGGAGAATTGATTCCCATCACCCTGGAAAATCTCATCAGTATGCCCTGTTTTTAAGAATTCAGGCGATCGTTCATCTCCCTCTCAGTACAGGCTTATAAGTCTCCTGTGCGTCATGAGTAAGTTGCTGGAATTTGTGTTAAATAGAGAAGTAATCAACCATCTCAACAAAAATAACCTTCTTAGCAACACACAATATGGTTTCCGTTCTACTAGATCTGCAGCAGATGTGCTTACAGTTATATCTCATAGGATTAGCGAATCTCTCGACAGAGGCAACCTTTCTATGACAATTGCTCTTGACATTTCAAAAGCCTTTGATAGGGTATGGCATAAAGGTTTACCTCACAAGATCTCCAGCTATGGTATAGCTGGAAATGTCTTCTCAATTATTAAATCATTTCTCTCTGATAGGTTCATAAGAGTAGTAGTTGATGGGCAAAAATCAGAAGTTCACATTATTAATGCTGGAGTCACTCAGGGGCCCATTCTGGGCCAAAATCTTTTCCTGATCTACATTAATGATCTTCCAAATCACATCCATACATCATTTGTAGACATTTATGCTGACAACACTACCATTTATGGTAGCACATCTAAGACAGTAAACGACCAAGTTCTCTCCGATTCTCTCTCCTCTGATCTTGATCACATTGTACAATGGTGAAAGGAGTGCCTGGTTACTTTTAATGCATCTAAAACTAAGCTTCTATCTTTACATCATCAACGTTCTGATCCACATCTGGCATCAACTGAAATGAATGCCTCTCGTCTTGGGGAGGCCTCAAGTTTTGACAGGCTTCTGGGCTTGGCCTGTACTTCTGATCTTAAATGGAATACGTACATTAAATCTGTTGCCAAGGCCGCTGAAAAATGGTGAGATCCTTCTATCGATCCAGTAGATATCTCACTGCTGATGTCATTCTCTATCTATATAAGAGCTAGATACGTCCAAGTATGAAATACTGTTGCCACATATGGGCAGGAGCTGCTAGAAAGGACTTGTCCTGCCTTGATAGGGTTCACAATAGACTTCGTGGCCTGGTGGGAGATGTCCTTTTCTCTTCGCTGCAACCTCTATCTCACAGAAGAGATATTGCGAGTTTGTCTCTTCTTTATCGTTATTTTCATGGAAAGTGTTCCACTGAGCTTCAGTCTATGGTCCCCCCTCGTCAAACTTTCACAAGAAACACTCGTCTAGCTGAAAACACTATCAATAATTCCCCCCCACTCTTTACTTGTGCCTAAACCTAAACATAGATTCCATGATCAAAGCTTCTTTCTTAGAACTGCACGCCTGTGGAATTGTCTTCCGTTTTCCTGCTTTCCAGCTGTCTATAATATGGTTGCCTTCAAGTCCAACGTGAACAAGTTTCTGATGAGCCGTTCCACTTAACAAATTTACCGAACTTCCATTACTATCGATTACTATAGTGTCCTTTTGAGTACTGAACACTCTTTAACCCTGATCTTTGAGTGGCTTATCGGCCTTGATAAGTGATGACGCCTATGTAAAAAAAAAAGCTTATGAAAAGGAAAAGTTTCAGAGAGGTAGCGTTATCGATACATTATATATATATATATATATATATATATATATATATATATATCGTCATCTACATACAGTACTGTTTCGCTAATCAGTGCTGCTAAACAGGCAACTACCTCAAGCCAGGGTCGAAACCTGACCGCTCAAATAACAGCCAAGGATTCTCACCATTACGCTATACGGGTTCTGCTGCGTGGGTAATGAATTTAACGATGTTTAGTTTTGACATCGTCCAAATGCCTCCGCTCGATTTGTTTACACAAAGAGCGCCGGTTTGTACGCTAATGGCAATTTGTCTATCATTTTCCGAAATGCTCAACCCAAGGTAGGGAGCAATATATATATATATATATATATATATATATATATATATATAGTAATTTATAAAATATATATGGCGATTAAGCTACACTGAATATTCTGCATTTCATCCAACTATAGGATTCGTCAGGCTTATGCGCGAATTCTGTGGTTGCTTCTTGTTTTCATATATGTTGAGGATTTTTAGTTGGCCAATCAGCTTTCTAGTATCCACTGACCCCCTTCCTATCAGCCAATGGGCATGCATTTTATCAAACAAAGGATCTGTTTTAGAACTAGGTTAGTGGTTTTAGGTAGACGTTCTCTTTTTTTTTTACCACGAAAGTTTCAGACAGATAACCTTGAGGCAAGGTTTGGCCAGTATCGAAAACTTAGTGGAGATCAGTATAATATATCGATATTTCAGGTGTATGAATGTGAAAAAAAAACTCAGAATCTTGTGAGTTTTAAAATTGAGCTTAGCAATTAATAATCGAACTATTGAATTAAAAAATTTAAAAAGAACTAACTGGGATTAAATGACAAGGGAGCAAGAGTTATATGCTTATACATTTAACATAGATGTAAGAAAAGATGATGTTAATCAATGCAAGGAAGTACTTCCTAATATATTATACTTAGCAGGTTATTGCTGCCATGCAGTTTTCAAAAAAAACTGAAATGCAATAGCTGCAAAAATGTAATATCCGGGAGAGAGGCTGTTGAAGAAATAGATGAATTAAACAGCTATTTTCATGATATTAAGAGAGGTTCTCTGCTATACCCAAATGATATGACTAATAATTTTGTCTTATATAATTATATAGTTATAAACACACTTACAAAATGCGATTCTTTTTTACATTCGATTCATCAGAGAAAATTAGCCATGTACATAATATTTTGGCTCTTCAAAATCGATTATTTCATGTTGACTTGTGATGAGGGTCAAACCATTCAGCAAATTGAAAAAAATACTGATATGGAGTTCATATAATTCCCTTATAAACAATTTTGTCGCAAAGAGAATGACAATATTAGTAAAAAAATATCAGAAATATAAAAATTCAAACTTTTAATTAAATTCTACAACAGATTTTTGAAAACTTTTAATATTCAATGTTTGAAATATTTCTGCCTTAGTAACTTTGTTTATACTAACATTTGTTTGAATTTAATTCTTAACTTATTGTTTGTTATTCAGTTAAACTAATTGTTCGTTATTCAGTTAAACCAATTTATTGTTCGTTATTCAGTTAAACTAATTGTTCGTTTTTCAATTAAACTAATTTATTGTTCGTTTTTCAGTTAAACTAATTAATTGTTCGTATTTCAGTTAAACTAATTTATTGTTCGTATTTCAGTTAAACTAATTTATCGTTTGTTTTTCAGTTTTTATTTTTAAAATATTGTTTTTTTTTATTTAAAAAATATTTATTATTCATTTTTATTTATTTCTATTGAATAAACTTCAGTTTCATACAAATCAAATCGTATTCCTTTTCTTTTTAAACTTTTTAACAACTTTTCTCCCTTTCAATTCGTTTTTTATTATTAATATTTTTATTATTAATATTGGATGAGTTTAAGTACAAAGTATCATGTTTATCTTTTTTAATCCAATTTTGAAGTTTTCTAACGCTTTCTGTAAAAACTATCTGCTCATTATCGACAGTCTGTATTCGACTTATCTTGCTTGCTAAGAATTATGGCGATGACGTCATTTTTCAGCGATGGTCACGCTTGAACTCTATATGAGATACATAGATATTCGAATGTTCTATTTAAGTTCTTTATCTCCCAAACACCGAGGCCCTGTCGGTGGGGCATTAGAATACGCCGACTGCCCCCCTGCAGAGGGTAAAAGTCCCTCAATGGGGGTCCTGGATATGATCTTACCTTAAACTATATCCAGTGGTGAGGCTCCAGCTTGTGGGCTTTGGGGAGTGTGGAGCCACCCTTTAATTACCATTGCTCCCAGCTCCACTCTGACCCGGAGTGGTAGTACCTGTTTGGGTCCCAAGTATGGGTTAAATAGAAACCGACGTGAAAACAACAAATATATTCTATTAAAAAGATTTTTCTTCAAAATCTTTGGATTCGGCGTTAAATAACCCGAAAAGGGTTGATATGCCGTAAAACAAAAACAACCAACCAACCAACCCAAACACCGAGTTAGTACAAAAATTGAGAACATAATTTTTCTCTCCCCAATTAACCATTTTTATACGTTGTATATCTTTAATTTTGGTCTTACTGGATTCCAGGACAAGAAGTTATCTTGTCTGGTGGAGTATCCAGCTTCGTGCTATTTCTTGAGCTAACATCACTTGGAGGTGTACCCTTCCTCGTAAAAGCTAATGTGGGTCAGCCATAGTGAGAAGATCTTATTTGGGCAGTGAATACTATGTGATTTCGAATATTTGGTCAGAAAAACGTATCCTAATGTCAGGTTGTTCTGACAAATCCCCGTACAGAAAGACCTTAGACACTCGAGGATAGTGTATAGTAGGCATTCAAGTTCTCTCCCAGTTTGTCATTGCGTGTGTAATTCCAAACATAACCATGTTAGGACTCTGAAATAAGCTGATCAGATAGAAATATTTAAAAAAAAAAAAAAAACTTGTATAACTTCAATAACGTAAAACAGCTCTAAATGAACTGAAGGCAGGATAAAAAGCGAACTATTTATTTAAAGTATTCCTGGCGGTATTAAAATTAAACACTGTTTGGATATGGTGTGATATGGCGAGGATTTAGAAGGGAGTAATAACGTCAACATTGTTGAATTCCTAGAGAATATAGCACATATTCTATTACTGCTCCATTAATTACTTGCTTCCACCCCAACACACAATCGGTATTCATTTTTTTACTATGCTGACAACCTGACTACATTACCAGAATGGAAGGAATGGATGTTGGAAGAATTTGAGACAATTATTCACTGAAACATTTTGCAACTGGTTGCCCACAATAAAACTTGAATATAACTTTTTATATTTTTAATTAACAGTTTAACTATAACTGAGCCCTAACCTTACTGTGAACCATTAAATTAATGAGAATGAATCTAGTTAAATACACAGAGCAATAATAGACTCACAAGATATTGACACTTATGCATTTTTACTGTTATTAAAATCTGGCCGTGTAAATAAATAGATGAAACCTAACTTTAATCGTAACTGTGACAGGTTTGGATGTTCTATGTGATGTGTGAGTTATAGGGAAATGGGAAATACTGGAATAATCTTATGAACTAAGATGGGTGTCTAGTTGAGGAGTTACAATTATTTACATGTTCTTCAGATTATTAGCGACCATCAACAGCGTTGATTATAATACGTGTCCGTTCATGTATCTGCTGGATTCTTTTTACACATACAGAAAAGATTCTGACACTAATAATTTTGCATGCATTTTTTGAAATCAGTATTATGCGATGGAATCACAATTTCTCCTATTCTATAACTATGTGTAATAAAGGTAAATGTTATTAAAAATCAAGCTCTCAAAGCAGGAATGCTATGGGTTATTTTTCTGGCAAAATGTAATTCCGGTAAATGCAACATTCTTTGTGCATTCAATGACATTTTTCTTCATGTGTATTATATTTATTTCAATATTGTATTGTTTAATTTGAAGTATATCCGAGCAGAAATATCCGACGTTTCCTTGCAATAAATGACAGTATTTCCTGACATTTGTAGAACCCCATATATTACCTTTTCTTTCTTATTTTAAGTTTTTTTAGAAATATATTTTCAATTTAAAAAAAAAATATATATTTTCAGTTTTGAGGGTACTGAATAATTTGTATCATTAATTTGGATGCCAATTATGCTTCGACTGATCTGACATTACTGAAAAAGAATAAGCGCCCATGAATTATGAAGAGGGTTCAACTTTTATAATTTTCCACCATGTTGCCTTCATTAAAACACGTTTCACGGTTCTATATATTGCTTAATAGTTTTTACAAATATTTAATGTAGCCTACTTAAATGCAAATAATTTCGCAATGTAATCTTTTAACTGGCCGTCAGCATCTTTTTTTTAAAACAATAATTAACACATTTTAGTAATCCTATCTCATATCTGCTCTGCGTTTAATTTTAGTCTTGTATTTTAATGGTTTCAGCACTTATGATAATTGTCTTTTTACAACTCTGTATTTATTCGGTTAATCTTTTTAACAAATTGTACAAAAATATTATTTACTGTTTAATGTGCCCCATTTATTCGTAGTAAGCGAGTAACCGGTTGTCATTAGTGATAATACATAGCACTTCCTCAACAAATTGGGTACCCTTGGCAACTCATGATGTCTATTATATACGTTAAGCTTTAACCTACATCGTAGCTCGTGCCGATAGCAAAATGATGCAAGTGCGTGTGCGTGTTTGTGACTGTCTATGTGAGCATGTTTCTGTGTACATTTGTCTATGGTATTTTATGCATGAGTAGATCGCTTTAAAAGTGTCAGAAGCATTTCCGGTTCATCCTTCCATGAATTCCGCGCAATTAGCACCCATATACTTGAGAGCTAATTAGTTTATGTGTTTCGAGCTCACATCTGTTAATGAAAGTCTCGTATGGCGTCGGCGTCCAAATGTTTTAACTCCATTCGGACGCCTTTCTCCATAAGTGTAACAAACAAATTTCGCAATTTGCAACTGCATTTTCATCCATTAACACAATCGCTTATACCAGATACTTGATTTGACTTGCTCTTAATATATGGAACATTCTTACTTAGCAATTGTTTCTACAGTTTTAATTGTTTTAACTATAAAATCCCATCACACATGCTCTCTTCTTATGTATCTAAGATTAACGGAGTCGAGAATGGTACAGGCGGTCATAGTATAAAGTACATATACCCACACATTTTATGAAACTTTTATTAAAGGCTTTTCGTTCGATATCAGTTAATCAATTTTTTAAGGAAAATTACTTTTTATCACATTATGTTTGAAAGTCTATGCATTAGTAAATTGCACAGGCATGTACATGAATAAATAGGACAAACGTACGCGTTCACACACACACACAGAGGCGAGTGCGCGCACACACACACATATATATAGCCAATTATGTAACCAAACATGTTTGTATAATAAACAGACTATATATATATATATATATATATATATATATATATATATATATATATATATATATATAGTCTGTTTATTATACAAATATTATTGGTTAAATATGTGCGTACATGTGCCAGTGGAAAGCCAATTCAAAGAGACCATTAATGAGACAGAAAAGGGGCGATATGTAAACAAGAGCGAATCTTGCATTCGTTTTTTATCAAATATTCGGGTGTGGTAAACGCTTTTAAAGAAAGTATGTCTTGTTAATGTGAGTAGTAGGAGTTTTTGAGGGGGTTTGGTGAATATATATATGTTCATGTATTTACGTACAAATATATACGTACATATATATATATCTATATATATTGGTATATATATATTCGTACATGTAAATATACGTACATATATATAAATATATACACACACTCATATATATAAATATAAATATATCTATATATATATAAATGTATATATAAGGACAAGTAGTTAAAAACATGGATATATATATATATATATATATATATATATATATATATATATATATATATATTGGTGCATATATAAATACAGTTTAAAATACTATATTTATATAGTATTTTAAAATGTCACTGTATTTATATATGCACCAATATATATATATATATATATATATATATATATATATATATATATATATATATATATATATACAGTCCATACAAATATATGTATAGTCCATACAAATATTAGTATTAATCTATATAAATAAAACAGTAGACGTATGTGTGTGTAAATATTCAACAGGTAAACTCTTAAACTTCTGGTCACATAACACTAATTCTCAGGAAATTATGCACCAAGGATTGTTTATAGCAGGTAATTCTTTGTTTACATGCATGGATAACGCGTACAAACATCAGAAATTGATACGCAAATTGTTCATTTAAACTAGCCGACATGATTGTATTTGTGTACATGCACAGATTGAATTCATTCATTTATGTTGTTCACTATTAAGCATTTGTATTTATGTAGTAATGAGGAAAACTGCAGTCATTAAGACATCATTTCTCTTTAAATTATGGTATGGATGGAAACGTCATGAGATTATCATCGCATGCATTGACGGTAGTTTTGATAAGACATACTCTTCTCCTTTTTATTCAAGTAAGGAAGGAATTTTAGGTGGAGAGGTAACTTCCGGTAATGACGTCATTCCTTTTCAAATTATGGTGTTAAGTGGGGGACAACTTGAATTATCATCACATGGATTGGCGAATGTTTTAATAGGATAATCCTCACAGACATTATCTCCTGTTTATTCAAGTATCGGGGGGAAGATACGCAGAGAGGTTGTAACTTTTGGTGATGATGTCTTCCTCTTATATTTACGGTGGTAAAAAAGGGGAACGACTTGAGATTTTCATTTCATGGATTAGGGCGTGTTTAAATTAGATAATCCTCTCAGAAATGATCTTCTTTTGTTTATTCGAATAGGGGGTGATAGGCATAGGTATAGTAACTTTAGGTGATGACGTCATTCTTCTTATAATTATTGTGTTAAGTTGTGGACGACTTGAGATTATCACCACCTACATTTGCGAATGTTTTAATGAAATAATCGTCCCAGACATTAATTCTTCCTGTTTATTCAAGTAGGGGGTGTGATAGGAATAGAGGATGATTTCCGGTGATACGTCATTAATCTTCCAATTATTGTGTTAAGTGGGGATAACTTGTAATTATTATCACATGGATTTGTGAGTGTTTATATGAGACCCTCCTGATGTGACAAGAAATATAAAAACCGAAAGTTTTTTCTCAATCCATCGTGTTTAAATCAATAGCTGATCTTATCAGATCATATGTTTTCTAGCAAAATAATATATATAGGCAGTCAAAAATTTAGCTATTTAGCATATACATTGAAAACTAAAGTTTGTATGAAATATACACACATTTTCATGCATCAATTTTAATTCATTTGCAAATATCATTTAAAGGAAATCTGGGGTGACATATTGTCAACTAAGTTCATGGGAACACCACGTTTTTGACAGAGAGTAATCTTTGGTGATTGTCTGTGTAAACTCTCTTAGTGAGTGCAAATAATAATAATAATAATAATAATAATAATAATAATAATAATAATAATAATAATTTAAGTGTATTTTCTATTTATTAATTGGAATCGAACCGCACTAAACAACAAATGTTTATCAATATCAAGGGTTTAATATGATTCATCAATAGGGCTACATAGTAGTAACAAATTATGTATGGGATAATCATTTTTATTGTTTCTCGTTGCGCTTTTTTCAACTGAAAATGCAAATCGCATTCCAAACTGCTTTTTTTTTATTCATTTAAGTATCTTTTTTTAATATTGTTCTCTCATATTACAATTATATAAATGCATTTTTTTAAATTAAATAACATATTACGATCCGAGATACGAGATAAAATAGATCACGTTATTGCTACATCTGGAATAATTTACAGCTAACATCTTAGAAATACATATACTTCGTTGCAATTTCTATACACTTCTATAAATGCATAGAGTATTTCCAAGTAGATACTCCCCTTACCCGGCGTTGCTATGGGTTCCGTTCTAGGACCAACATTTAGCAATTTTTAGATGGCCAATCTTAAAAACAAAATATCCAATTCACCAAAAGGAAATTTCTATTCATGTTAGTTATGTTGATGATATATTCACGCTTGATGGTTACACTAAAGAAATAGTTGATTTAAAAAGTATATTTCAGACTACTTCAGTCATTTCTAAATGACTGAATTAGCATGTTATGAGTATTTCGTCTATAGTCACCTATGGACAAAATACTAATAACCCAATCCTGTTTTTGGACGATTTTATCAATTTCAGTAACGATGAATTCATAACATATGTGTTTAAAAAATATACATCCGTTAATTCTTGCATTTTAAATTGCAAAAAGTGAATGTCCGTTTCGCTACAAAGTCGCAATAATAAAAAAAAATCTCATACATTGCGGTAAAGTGATTTCTAACAATAAAAAAAGAAAAATCAAGTTTATCATCTATTATAAAAACTACAAATGACTAACTTGTAATCAACAAGCCTTCGCAGACAAATATCTTGCTGGAAAAAATGTAATTTATTAATTTAATTGCCCGCTAGGAGAATGTATCTTTAACACTGCTACCAACACGTTGTCACGAAGACTAATCCTACACCTCTCCCACTCCAGCTCAACTTCACACCACTAAAAAAAAAACATGGCTGCCATCATCCGAATTCCGAAATCATGGTCAAAGTACCAAGGCCCTACATAGTGTACTAATGTAAAGAGACTAAAAATACAAAATAAAAATTAAAAACGTAATTTGGAGAACCTAAATGACATAATCTGCCTGAGGATGATGGAGATATTCCAGTCAAAAGCGCTCGCTATGGAAAAAGCAAACACATTGATCAAGCTGATACAACTTTGATAAAAATATAAATAGAAAAATTCGAAGATTAGAAAAAGTAAAAAGGAAAATAATCAAACAAAAGAATTCCGTACCGTTTAATATATATATATATATATATATATATATATATATATATATATATATATATATATATAACTACTTCATTTACACACATAAAATTAATATACAAAAGTATAAATTCATGCGTAAACTTTAAGAATCTACTTCAAAGGTGCTCACTACGTAGGTAGAGCTAGTTAGTAATTTATAAACTATATATGGCGATTAAGCTACACTGAATATTCCGCGTAATTTTATAAATTACTATATGTATATATATATATATATTATAAATTACTATATATATATATATATATATATATATATATATATATATATATATAATGAAGTCTTTCGTCGTGAGTGTTTCTGCGTGTGTGTATGTGTGTTATATAAAGAGAAAAGATAGCGGGACAGAGAGAAGCATATTCTGTTTTATAATGAATAAATTATTTAAAAATAAAATATATTCTAATATATAAATTATAACAAATTCAGTGAATAAAATTCTATGTTTGCATTAATATAGCACACAAACAGTTCACTGTATTATTACAATTTTCGTGTCTGTGCGCTCGCACGCGCGTGTGGCTGTGTGTGTAAAATCCGAACAAAGGCTGTTATTACATAAAAAAAGGTGTGTATTTAAGTAGAAAGTCCTCCGAGCAAATTGGTGCAGAAACACGCAAAACTACACACTTAGAACATTAAATGTATCGTCGCGTTTTCTTGTGAAACATATGTATGTGCATATATAAATTAAATGCAACATTGTTTTATAGTATTGAGTCAATAGCTAATAATATACACTAAGAGAGTTTTATTAATGCATATTTGATTTTAATACAAAATAAAGTATTCATATATTATACTTTCACCGTTTTGTCAAATACAATCGATGTGTCTTTTTCATAAAGATATGTATATATGAATTCGAAGGATGGGGCTTCAACCATAGCTTTGTATAAAAAGAAATTATATATAAATCGAACACATAATTGGTATTTTACAAGTCGTTAATCTTTTGGATAACATTTCCTAGGTAGCCTTTTGTTTAGGTGAATGTAATTGATATTTTTCTTCCATTGTGTATATGAAATCAATTTCAAAATCAGCTTTGCAATCGTTTGATTATCTTCTTTTTCATCCTACGGATTTGAGAAGTAAATTATGAGATCGGATAAACCAATTGATTTATGTTTGTATTTTTGCGATTGCATTGCAACTATTCTCCGATACGAATTTAGTTATGAGGATAAAAATTCGTATTATTTAAAAAACTATTTACTTTAATGCGAAAAATGCAAAGATACGAAGATATAACTAAACACGTGGTTAAAGAGCGCAACGCATTGTGCGAACGCGTGTGAGAATTTATCTTCGACAAATGATTTTTAAAGGTAAAAATAAAACAACTTTGAATATATTTCTTGTATCGCTCGAGATTTAACACTAAAAAAAGTCATTGAAATAAGTGTCTGTTGTGATAATTGCAAATCAAGCCACTGCATTAAAATATAATATTACGTACGCTTACTTATTTCACTCTTGTTTTATTTGAAAATGATGCATTTTCCTGGCAATTATTAACAATATCAAAATAGACAACGACATGAATTTGAAGTGAATTTACTCATCGGTCGTATAAAGCTTGTGCGGTTTAACATCTGCTCCTGTGTTGTTTTTTATGCCTCATTCATATGTCTATTATTTCGTTTGGCTTCTTCACACCTATATCGCGATAAACTCGGAATTTTGTTTCACCCCTTTTGGATAAGGGGTGAATTTTGGTGCAGTCACATTCATGAGAGTGTGTCGACATTGTGTATTTCCTTCCAATTAAAAGTGCCCTAGTTCAAGAGAAGTAGATTCTCGACACTAAACCTTGATAATTCTTTTTGTTTGTAACATTCTCGTGGGGAGAAAGAAAAAGACAACAAAATTCCTGTAGTTGAATGCCAGCTGATGTCAGCAGTTCACTGTAGAAAACGTGGTCTTATTTAAGTCGTGGATAAACGAGAACAGTTGTTTTTCTCCACGTTATCTTTCCCTGTCTTCTTTCTCTTCGTTACGTATTCATCACACACACCCTAAACTATTTAGCACCCGGCACTTTTACGCTGCTGTATATTTTCCCCACTTCGCTCTGAATTTATAACTATATATATATATATATTTTTTCCATTGTTCTGATCTCTTCTCCCGTCCCTTCAAAATACGAAAGTATCTTTCCGGACAGATCGTTTTATGTAAAAATATGCTGCTTCAAACGTCAAAGAAAATAACCAACAAGAATATATATATATATATATATATATATATACACATATATATATATATCCATTCTTGTTCGTTATTTTCTTTTAAAAAATAATAAATATATATATATTTGTGTGTGTGTTTGTGGATGAATGTATATATTTGTATGAATATATATATATATATATATATGTATTGGTATGTATAGATATATACATATATTTATATATGTATGAATATATGTGTATGAATATATATATATATATATATATATATAATCGAGCAATATTACGTAATAGAAGTCCAATGCATATTGTTGAAATTTTAACAAAACCTCAAAAGTTTCTGAATGTAAACAAATGCGTTCCACCAGCTGTTTGTTCCTTTCACATGAAATACAACTAAATACAACTCACATTACAACATCTCACACTTTGTAGCAATATTCTAGAATTCAAATTAATCAGTTAATTCGTTAATTGGCCATTTCAATACATATCAATATATAAACACACACACACACACATATATATATATATATATATTATTTTATAGAAATCGATGGGTGTAGTTGTATTTATGACCAGTTGAATCTACTACAACTACTTATTGTTCCACCGACTTAGTCGGATTTGGACCTTAGAATTCACCACTGTCCGTTCGTTCGTTCAAAAGCGGCCAAAAATGCTTTTTTAGTGCAAAATCGCATAAAAAACACTTTTCGGGACATAGAATCTTTTCTGATTAACATATTTTGCTGATGCTTACCCAAAAGTTTCTGGAAAAGTAATATTTGTCCCTGGAAAAATGCTGGTTTCGTCCCTGGGTGGTAAAAAAGGGTAACAAAAATGTGGACTTTATTTCCCTTGGATTGTTAAGTTTTTATTTTTATTTATTTTTATATATTGTTCCTAATTATTGGCCTCCCAACGAGAGCAGAGTTAGACACAAGGTCGGTTATTAACCTGGGGAAAATCTAGCTCACCCAAAAGGGTCACTCTCGATAGGAACAAAAATAAAAAATAGTCTCAGTTTAGCAGAATATTAATTTCTACGTTGAATTTGAACGAAAATATTATTTTGGTACTTATGCATTATATGTACGGCGCTATTGTAAGGGGCGATACATGCACTTTATTTTTGGTATAGTTAAAAATACCCCTTCCCATGTGAAATAATAGGTGTTTAAATAATAACGTTAAAAAAGAGAATCACGTTTAAACATTACATTTACCAAAGATGTCATTGAATTGTTTTCTCGTCTAAATTTAATAAAACATTATTCAACGAACAAACGAACGGACAATCGTTAATTCTAAGGTCCAAATCAACCGGTCATAAATACAACTAGACCCATCGATTTCTATAAAATAACATCTATGTATATGCATGTGTTTATATATCTGTATGTATTGAAATGGCCAATAAACGAATTAACTTATTAACTTGAATTCTAGAACATTGTTACAAAGTGTGAGATGTTGTAATGTGGGTTGTATTTAGTTAGAACTTGAAAAATAATCATAATTTGACAACTGTGGATCCCGGTCCCTGTCATACATGTGCTAAATCGCTAGAACTTACTTTTATAAGTTATTATTTTTATTATTATTACAACATGGTTTTAATAGAGATAATTTGTTTGGAAGAAATGCCAAAGTCATTACACTCTAAAGAACTTATGTGACTGAAATAGGAATTAACGCGGCAATTCGGCAAATTATTCTATTTTTGTTTCATTTATTAAAAACATTATCAGCATTAATCGGTTTTCTAAAGTTTTCAAATTTATTTCTATTTCATTTTAACAAAATTTCTATTAATTTGATGCATTACGGCGAGATAAATTGTTTTTTTTAGATGAGGATTGGTATTAATTTTCATTGTTTGGACTATCGCTCTCATCTTGGTAGTTGTTCTCATAATAGAATATTTTCTAACTCTTAGATTTTACTGAAAATTACCCAAAAGCAAGACCTCATAAATATACATCTGAAAACGTAATATTTTACCCTGTGACTATTGTGGGGCTGTTTTAGGTTTTGGTGCTAATTTTAATTTTCCTCCGAAAATTCGTACGTGTGTCTAAATAGGGATTTTTAATAGTACCTAATTCGAATTAATGCATTGTTTGTCATGAAACATTGCCATTTGGCTGTTTTACCTTGATATTTTACATCAGGCCAGAGGTTTAAATGGGGAAATAGCCACAATCAGTCGGGGAATCATATAGTTTTTTGGCTTGTTTTATTTAGATTTGAAAATTCATGTATGATATATCTATCACGATATTTCTTTTTGCATAACAAAATGAATACATCTCCTATTTCAATTATATCCTACTAATAATTTTCACGCAATCAATATTAGCGATTGCTCACTGACAATAAATGGTGTTCTATTATACTTATTATATGAACGTATATGCTTATATTGATACTAGACATGAAGATATTATCAGTATATCATAGTTAAAATCTCAAACAGCCCAGAAGCCATAATGGATATTCTTAGGTTTTGGAGACTGAGAATGGCTTTTATTTAAATGCAAGGTACAAAGTTATATCTGGTTTTAGGATAATAAAGGGATTGTGAGAGTGAAATAAATAACAATATGCGGGAGGGGTAACGGGTTAAAACTGAACGTGAGGAGAGATAATCATAAATCTGAAATTATGTAATGTCTAAAATTAATGGGGATTTATTTAAAAGGTGTAGCAACAATAGTGCAGCGGGCAAAACCTTGTTTTCTTATGTTGTGCTTACTGAGGAAAAAAAGACGTGTTAAGTGTAGTCTTGGTTATGCAAGTATATGAGAATATAACATCTATTGGATGGACGATATTGGAAAGTGCATCATGAGTTTACTTTTGTAACTTTCGCATCCCTTATTTTGAATTTATTCCTTACTAGCAGGAGTCGTGCACCGGCGTTGCTCGGTGAACGTATGCCTCTCTCACCCGTATAAAAAAAAACAAAACAATGAAACTATGGTTTATAGTGGGAACCCCTGCCGACCCAGTAAAATAGCGGGTGCTGGCGTCTGGGGACCATGCCGAAGGAACAAGGTTAGTATCTATAAACCTATCCTTAACATAGATATTTATGTGTTGTGATTATTCTGTGCTTTCATCTAACGTGTCAACATTAGAACCCCCTCAAAACACTGCTGTGGGCCTGCGCAATGATTCCCCTAGCCTTTAAATATTCATATCATCGAGTACAAGGTTAATTTTCTGATTAAAAAAAAATTAAGGTAGTATTTTTAAGGACTGTTAATAGTCGGGGAGCACTTTATAATGATAACGTTCTAATAAATGGACACACACTTTTCTGTTGTTAATGCTACCCCTAGCCGTTAAATGTTGCCCTTTTCTGTTGGTAAGGTGTATACTATTTTTTTCAAGGTATTTTAGTTAGCTATGGAAATATGCGCAAAAACTGAACAGAAATAATATAAATGCTAGTGGCAGCATTAACAACTGGAGTGGCCAAAAAGTAGATGTTCAGTGTAGTAAAACGTTGTAATATCAAATATAAGTCGTAAGCGCTGATAATCGCTTGAATAAATTACGAGTAAGTGTAAAATATAAAAATCAAATGGTAGGTGCAGCATTGTGCAGGTCCACCAATTCTTTTTATTTTCTAAATTTGCAATGTGAAAGTCGCGTGTGTTTTAAAGGTTTACAAAGGTTAAACGTTAGACACGTTTAACCTTTGTAAACCTTTAAAACACACACAACTTAGCTGGCCCTAATTGGGTTGGCATACTTTACTAAATATTTGAAGCCAAATATTTCCGCAAAAAGGCCAAATTTATAAATGCAGCTAGATTTTCATACCCCCCCAAAAAAAACAACGTAAAAAAAAACAATGAATATGTGCGTAAATATATAAAAAATGATGTATTTTACCGTCATTATTTGTATTTTTTGTGCTTGGGTAAATTGGTGAGGTTCGAACCCGATGCATTTCATATATATTTATATAGTGAATAGGTTAGCGTCTAAATAATTGCGTTTTATTTGTTACGATTGTTCTTCAAAACATAAGAGATATTAAAATAAATATATTAGTGGGGGGGGGATAAAAATAGATTTGCAAAAGAAAAAAGTTCGTTCTATTTCATGCAATAAACTACCGAAATTTTTGTTCGGGATAACAAAAAAAAAAAAAAAAAAAAAAACGCAACTCGCCGTCACTTCTATATAATAAAGGTAATCAAGTTTTAAAAACGTTAATTTGTTGTTTCTTAGCGCCTTTCGCATTCACCTTAATGTGACGACATTTCTACGTTTTCTAAATTAAGTGTGTATGTTAGGTGGTCTTCTCTAAGGCATTCTATAATTTTTTTGTTTGTGATCTTTTAAATATGTTGTTCATCGTTTGCAGTAATTTCTACGTATTTTCAGTAACTCTAGTCTTAGAATGGCTCATAATTTGCCATAATATTATAATTTTTTATTACATAAATTATTCAAATATTGGCTAATTTTTATTTCAATAATTCAAAATATTTCGAATGAAATAAGTCTCGTATTTAATCCCAAACAATTTATGTTTACTGAAACTATGTTTGTAAAAACCGCATTAAAACAGTAAATAAAAGCAATGTTTACTGTACAGGTGGAACGAACGCTGAAATTTAATGAAAATTGACAATTAAAAACAATAAAAATAATTATCAAGTAAACATTATTAATTCAAATAAGTTATATAATACTCCATTTAAATATATGTTGGTTTAGTAATAAAGTATAATTTTAAACAAGTATTTATGATTTTACATCAAACAAAATAAACTTCGTTGTAGGTGACTTGACTTCACCTTTATAGTTTTAAGGGTGGGTTAAATATTATTTAATCACTTAAATTATTTAAAGTGAAATGTATTGTCAAGCAGTCAGATTTCTTATTTCTTTTAAATACGTACAAAATAGTTTGTACTGAAAATATTGCCCTTTTTAAAGTAGTCAATACATAATATTCCCGAATTAATGTTTTTTATTCTATGTTGAGAAGAAATCCTTCTAGACAGAGACGACTTTTATTCTGTTTGAAAAACGGGATTTTACACAAATAATAGTGAAATGATTTTAAAATAGTTTAGATTAATGAATAAACTAATAGATTTTTTTCATGACTGAAATAAATATTCCGTTAATCTGCGAAAGGGAGTGACCGTTATTTTAATTATATGATGTAAAGCATATTAAGACACGAAAAACTTAAATAATTTAACAAATTTTCGTTCTTTAAAATAAGGGGGAAACAATTTTTAAAGAAACTGGAATTAATGATGAATGTATGAGTTAAGGTTTTGCTTATTAAACTGTAATCTCTAGTCCCGCCTCCAGCCACGTTTTAGAATGAAATAAAAGTATTAAATAAATATTATCCACCGAAAATAAAGAACATTTTAATGGATAGTTGAATATTCAGTCATATACCACGTAATATGAAAATAATATTAACCCATAAACACAATTACGAAGGTAGAAAAACATTTTTGCCAAGTTTTATAATCCTAGGTTTTACAACTTAAAAATTTTCAGAAGAATTATAAACATACGGCTATATTAATATTAATGTTATTTTTTAAGGTTATGTTTAATTAATATTAATATTAATGTTATTTTTTAAGGTTATGTTTAATTAATATTAATATTATTTGTTAAGGTTATGTTTAATTAATATTAATATTAATGCTATTTTTAAGGTTATGTTTATTTAATATTAATACTAATGTTATTTTTTAAGGTTATGTTTAATTGATATTAATATTAATGTTACTTTTTAAGGTTATGTTTAATTAATATTAATATTAATGTTATTTTTAAAGGTTATGTTTAATTAATATTAATATTAATGTTATTTTTTAAGGTTATGTTTAAATAATATTAATATTAATGCTATTTTTAAGGTTATGTTTATTTAATATTAATATTAATGCTATTTTTAAGGTTATGTTTATTTAATATTAATATTAATGTTATTTTTAAGGTTATGTTTATTTAATATTAATATTAATGTTACTTTAAGGTTATGTTTATTTAATATTAATATTAATGTTATTTTTTAAGGTTATGTTTATTTAATATCAATATTAATGTTATTTTTAAGGTTATGTTTAATTAATATTAATAATTATGTTATTTTTGAAGGTAATGTTTAATTAATATTAATATTAATGTTATTTTTATGGTTATGTTTAATAATTATAATATTAATGTTATTTTTAAGGTTATGTTTATTTAATATTAATATTAATGTTATTTTTAAGGTTATGTTTATTTAATATTAATATTAATGTTATTTTCAAGATTATGTTTATTTAATATTAATATTAATGTTATTTTTAAGGTTATGTTTAATTGATATCAATATTAATGGTATTTTTTAAGGTTATGTTTATTTAATATTAATATTAATGTTATTTTTAAGCTTATGTTTAATTAATATTAATATTAATGTTATTTTTAAGGTTATGTTTATTTAATATTAATATTAATGTTATTTTTAAGGTTATGTTTTTTTAATATTTATATTAATGTTATTTTTTAAGGTTATGTTTAATTAATATCAATATTAATGTTATTGTTAAGGTTATGTTTAATTAATATTAATATTAATGTTATTTTTAAGGTTATGTTTATTTAATATTAATATTAATGTTATTTTTAAGGTTATGTTTATTTAATATTAATATTAATGTTATTTTTTAAGGTTATGTTTAATTGATATCAATATTAATGTTATTTTTAAGATTATGTTTATTTAATATTAATATTAATGTTATTTTTTAAGGTTATGTTTAATTAATATCAATATTAATGTTATTGTTAAGGTTATGTTTATTTAATATCAATATTAATGTTATTTTTAAGGTTATGTTTAATTAATATTAATAATTATGTTATTTTTGAAGGTAATGTTTAATTAATATTAATATTAATGTTATTTTTATGGTTATGTTTAATAATTATTATATTAATGTTATTTTTAAGGTTATGTTTATTTAATATTAATATTAATGTTATTTTTAAGGTTATGTTTATTTAATATTAATATTAATGTTATTTTTAAGGTTATGTTTAATTAATATTAATATTAATGTTACTTTTTAAGGTTATGTTTATTTAATATTAATATTAATGGTATTTTTTAAGGTTATGTTTATTTAATATTAATATTAATGTTATTTTTAAGGTTATATTTAATTTATATTAATACTAATGTTATTTTTAAGGTTTTGTTTTATAACCTGTCAGCTGGTGTTAAAGTACATTTATTTTTGCATTTTAAGTTACATTCTAACAAGATTCCTTTAAGATATTTCATCCAAGAATGTTTTTAAATGAAAGTCGACTTGTATTCGAACATCGAATATTATGGCGTTGTTGTGTTTGCCAATATTGGTTCGGAATAAATTGCGTGTACTGACAGAACATGTGTTTGTTCACACAGATGGGATTATATCGTGTTGAAGAAGTGTTAGCGCACAAAAGGGATGCGGGGGAGGAGAAGGGAGTGAATTGCGTACATGTCGTTTGCATTTTGTATGTTTAGAGAGGGAACAGGAAATAGATGAGTTTCAGAAGCGAAAATGGTGAAGAAGTGAAGAAGTATAGAGAGGAAACAGAACTATTTGCCTGGGGAATAACCGAGAAAGAGAATAAGAGGAGACAAGCAGGTGGATGAGTAGATAGACTAGATGGCAAAGTGTCACGCTGACAAATTAGCAGAAAATGCCATCTCACGTCAAAAAACATGCCATAGATTTTGTAGTTAAAAAAAAACTTTTGTGATAGGCTTTTAATGCAAGATAATAAGAATACTGGTGGAAGCTAGAATCGTCGTCAGTTGGAGAAAGTAACAGTTTATTAACAACGCCATTGCACACACATGCACTCACTGACAAAAACGTAAATGAAATGTTAAACTGCGCATAAATATGCGATAATATTACATAATGCGTTTACATAGTTTAAATAAATTCTGATGAGAATCAAACTACAAAGCAAATAAAAGTTCAATATTATTCAATAAAAAACCAAGAAACCATTTATGAACATTTAGAGTTGATCCATAGTCATTATACATCAATTAAACAAAATTAACTGATTTGCACTTTCTTCGTAAAGTTTGCCTTTTAAGCTTGTCAAACAAAAAGTTGAAGGGTGATACTCCAAAGTGAACAATCAACGATCGGATTTAAAAAAAAATGTTATTAAATCCATAAAATCTGGTAACAAAAATGATCTAATTTTGCTAGAGTACAGAAATAATGGCTTGATCTCCTTGATAACGAAAATTATACTCAACCACGAGAAAATTAATCACTTCCTACTTCCATTCCTGACCATAGATATTAACTGCTTATCTTCATTCAATATCTGCCGAAGTTTAGCTATTCTATCACTACTATGTTGCTTATTTTTTATCGTCAACATAAGTTTAATACTTAAACCTTTCTATAAAATTTTACCTATGGACTGGCAAGGAGACCTGGCGTTCGCAAAATTTAATGTGAATTAATAAATGTCCCACCCTCCGATATTTTTAGTGTAATTGAAAACGAAGAAATGGCTACTTTTTCAATCAAATCGCTTCGTTTTCTGCTTTCTTCGGGGATACATCGTGGTGCACCGTAAGAATCGTAATTCTATGCAATAAATGTCATCTAGTGTTTTATATATATATATATATATATATATATATATATTTATATATATGTGTGTGTGTGTGTGTGTTTGCAGACTGCCCGTCGTTATCCAGTACTAAAATACGCTTTAATATAATATTTTAATATATGTAGGTTTCATATTTATTGTTATAGAGCTAATACTGTATTAATCATATTTGACCTAATATATGGTTGTTATTAGAAAAGTTAAAAAATATTACTTTAGTGCCATTAACTTGAATCGAAAGAAAAAACGTTTAACGCTCTAGCCTTATGTGCTATCTTCTTAGATAAGAACAGATTGAAGTTAAATCTAAAAATTTACTAGAATTACCGTATAAATGCATATTAGCGCATGCGTAGGGAAGACCTTTAATCAGCTTAAGCCTGGCATATTCCATTTTTCTTTAATTTCTTAGCAGGTATTTTTGCCGGCTAAAACCCACATTGAATTTGTTCCACAAGTCCAAATTCTCTGTATATCAATTTTGAAATCTGTAAACCCAAAAATTGACAGTATTACGGTAGAGACTGCTCCTCATACAAACAGGCAGATATGGTCATTTTATATATATATATATATATATATATATATATATATATATATATATATATATATATACATATAGTGTTATAATGGAATAATTCCAGGAGGAAATCCGGGTATGAGAGCTCAATGTGGTAAACAGAGCAATAACATAAAAATATAACACGGAAATTACACAATTGTCGATACAATAATTTATTTCAACCTTATTGTATTTTCAAACATCTAAACTAGACAATTACATTTTTGATACTCAAAGACATTAAACAAAAGTATTAAATATATATCAATCACATTATTCATGTTTGTTTACATTTTCTCGTAAATTTTCATTGTTCCCATTATGAGGAAATATTCGATAGTATCAAAAATGTAATTGTCTAGTATAGATGCTTGAAAATACCATAAGGTTGAAATAAATTATTGCATCGAAAATTATGGAATTTCCGTGTTATATATATATATATATATATATATATATATATATATATATATATATATATATATATATATATATATATATATATACTTTGTCGTGTGGTTCTTTCATATAGGCATAGTGGCGTCGTCAAGATGATTATATCAATCAATTTATAAAAATTAAAATCCATAGTTATGTTGCTGGTCAGTGCCTTTCATGTACGTTCGTGTTTTGATTTTTCAATCAAGGATCATTCTATTTATTGAAACAAATACTCCGACATAATTACGAATTATGCTGTCTTTTGAATGATGATCAATTTATTCAACCAAATCGTTACCCAGAGGTTAAATGTTAAAAAGGAAAAAGGAAAGATATACATGACATGTTTTATATACATCACCTAATATTGCCGTTTAAAAAAACATTTTTAAAAGCGTGTTGTAAGGTTAGTCGATTATTTTCTAAACTGTCTTCTCCAAAACTGAGGGGAGAACAGATGGTGGTATAGCCACCCACTTTAATGACTTCCGGTTTTCACAATTCATGAAGGTGAATTCCATGGCACTATGAAAATCTATATCTGAAAACATTCCTAATTCCATCACTGGCATACATATTTTAGCAAAGTATACTAACTCATAAATCGATCGATTAAATTTACTCACCTCGATATTTAATAGTTCTGGCTATAGTCGATCATAAACAAAACTTAAATCATCCTCGATATTCCTAAACAAACGTTTTCAAACTATCCCGATACCAGGATGAAATATGTCTACACTTAGCTGCTAAAATATAGTTCTGTCTCCAAATATACAATAGTGAGTCGACGATTGTGTAATACTCTTAAATTACATTAGAAAAGAAAATACCTTCTTAAACATAAACCAAAATAGCTCAGCGATTATATCACATGCATACGCAAAATTGCAACAATTCTCACCATATTAATGAAGAATTCTCAGTCATTGCTACATTAAATATAATTTGACAATTATCTAGTTTAAAGTCTAATGCATTCATGATTTTCCAGTGTCAACGTCTTATTCATTATGATTGAGGCGTGAGTTTGATACGTATAAGTTCGGTGTGTTTAATCGAATCATGCTTCCTTGGGTAGCGCTTATTTTAATTACTTTTTTTGTTACTTTAAATTAAACCAAAAGTACCCTAGTAAAAAGCGTATATGAAAATATCGGTTAAATTATGTACAGCTTAACAGTGGATTAACTGTAAACATACTGGTAAATGGAATAACTTTCTTGTTACTACAAGGCAGGAAGATATGGAAACTCAACTACATCGACTGTGGCAATCTGGTCGTGCGCCAAACTAGCTGTGGACGATCATGCCATCATTTGCGAAAGAGGAGCAAAATATTGGAAAGTGAACAATCTAGAACAAAGCTGAACTTCTATCAAAGGAGGGGCTAATTATAAGCGAGACAGTCTCTATGTTGTTAGAGTGTCTTTGTCAGCTAATTTTTGTCCTTCTCTTTCTGAATTCATTCAGTTTACTCTTAAAGTTAACACTTCAGCTTTTCTGCCCTAGGTCAGAGAAAGAGAAATTCTTCTAGACTAAGGATCTATTTTAAGGTACCTGTATTTTCCAACATTAAAACTCTTCTGTCTAAATTTGATTCATTGGGATGCAAATAATATGAAGAGTAACCGCGATTTATATAAATAAAGAGAAGTCAACACGATTAATTCCATAGACATTAATTTGTAAATTCGGATTATAAAACTATTGCAATTGGCAATAAGTGTCTCCTATTTACTTGTCTTCCAGGAGTAAAATATTAGGAACAATGTCGGTTGTTTGATCTAAAATCTAGCAAAGAGAACTGGACTCAACAGAACACATGCGTCAGTCTAAAACGATTCATCGTCTACAGACAGAAAAGAAAAGATAAAACTAAACAACATACCACAACGTTTAGATACATTTTAATCTAAAATTACACTGTGAAATAATATACTAAAAATAACAATCTAATCACCCGACAGTTATTTCATGAACAATCAATAGCATGCATTCAGTGTTCAAAAGTGTTTAGCATCGTTTACAACGTGATAGACTGTTGGTTCACTATTTACAATTAATAGCAATTACATACAATTATGTACGAAATAGACAATGGCGTATTCTGCGAAACTGTTAAAACAACATGCATTTAGGTATTTACATTTTCTCGTAAATTTGCATTGTTCCCATTATGGGGAAATATTCGATCAGACTTCTTTATTAATTCATCTGTAACGATACATGCATTTATAATTTATTATTTACAACCAGTTACACAAAAGCGAGTTGTTGAATTCTTATATGTTAAATGAATCGATTTCTTCCAAATATTAAAACAAACATAAATAATGTGATTGATATATATTTAATACTTTTGTTTAATGTCTTTTCTCGCACTGAAATGTTATTGGAAAGAAAACTTCCATAAACGTAAACGACTACATACATAATTAGAGTAGGCGATTTACATACCAAATTATGTTTTTAAAAACGAATTGCAAAAGTCTTGAGACAAAGAATGAATGAAAATTGCAAATTTACTGTGTCTGAAATGAATTCACAAAAAGGTCCTCCACTCTAAATAAAAGCTGTGTTTTTATTTATGTCATCAATAAGGAACATGATTTATGAAAAATTAAATTATATACGTAATTATAGCATTTCACGCCAACGTTAGTTCGAAAACTGACGAATCATAATTTTCTGGCATTTAAACAAGAGGTGTGGACTAGTAGTGTATACTGCGATTTATTGTAAAAGTTAATATGAGATTGTTATAAAAGATGCTAAAAGAAACAAAATAAGTCAATAAGTATTAATGATGTCGAACGATTATAACTATATATATATATATATATATATATATATAACATTTAAAATATAGAGACGAACATAAACGTTAAATGTAAGTCTTGCACGGTAAATAAGAAAATAATTGCATTATTTTAGAAGTGTTTATTTTTTTTATTCAAACAATAAATGAAACGCTGTTCTAAATAATTAAAGTGTATATAGGAAAGTAGTGTTCCAATTTAGTATTTCATTAATTTACAAAATACATTCAAGCCTTCTTAGCATTGTGCTATTAGGCTACTGCTGTGCAGGTAGTGAATTAACAATGTTTTGACATCGTCAGAATGCCTAAGCTTGATTTGTTTACACACACAAACACACACGCACACACACACACACACACACACACACACACACACACACACACACATATATATATATATATATATATATATATATATATATATATATATATATATATATATACTAGCATTTCAGCCCGGCGTTGCGGGTGTTTGAGCAAAAAAAAAAAAAAAAAAAATGTGGCAGTAGAAAGGCAGGCTCGAATCCGTACCACAGAGGAGGAAAAAACGGAAAAAAACGTGACGGTTTTTGCTGTTACGACCACCGCCAAAGCGGAAGTGACGTAGGTTTAAATTAAGACTAGAAAATCGAAAGGAGAGGATAACTTTCAAAAATATCGGCGGAAAAAGCGACCCCCCTTTAGAAAAGTGCCCAGTTGAAGGTGAAGATATTAATGTTTTTAGACAAGTTTTCGATATTCTCGTCTGAAAAAACGAACTTCAAAACGATACGGATCTTGTGAAAATCCGTCGCTTCAGTCGAAAGCATAGACAGACATCCAAACCTACGTACATACATACATACATACATACATACATACATTTGTATATTGGTAACTAAAAATTTTCGACGCAAGCCTATTAAAAAGCTTTCCCTATCTCTGAATACCCTTCATGTCAAATTTCAAAGGTTTAGACCAGAAAGTGTCTGAGTAATTTGGTAGAGACTGCAGAGATCAATTTTTTTTTTTAATTTGACCCCTATTATGACCTCTGAACATGTATTGTTTTGGGCTCAAATCAAGTTATTAAGTTATATCCATGTCCAAGAAACCTATATCTAAAATTTCAAGTGTTTAAACCCATAATTTTCGTAGGAGTTTGGTAGAGTTCTCAAAAGTCAAATCTTTGAACTTTGACCTGTTAACAGCCAAATTTCTGGCCGAAAACGGATTACAAAGATTTTGCCAAATCTCAGTACTCTGCATATCAAATTTCGAGTCTGTAGACTAAATATTGACAGAGTAATGTACACAGAAACACAAACAAAAACAGTATGAAATTTTAGATATAGGTACCGTGGACATGGATCTAAATTAATAACTTGATTTGAGCCCAAAAAATAAATGTTAAGGGTCATAATAGAGGTCAAAGTTAAAAAAAATTGACCGCTTTTTTATCAACATACACCTCCAAACACCCGGGGCTGCTAGCAAGATCTTATTCTGTCTTGACAGAGTTCAAATAGACCCCGTAGCCTAGTTCACGATGCCCGTTTCTTTCCACTACAAGTTCTTTCTCGTTGCGAGTCTATCTCTGCTTTATCTATATTTTCATGGCAAGTGCTCATCTGAGCTCTAATCTATGGTCTACGCTCGCCAAAGTTTCATGAGAAACACTCGTCTATCTGAAAACATTATCAATAATTTGCCCCACTCTTTGTCTATGCCTAAACCTAAACGTAGATTTGCTGGATCATTTCTGAAACTGCATTCTATGATTGTGGTCATAGAATGTACAATGCTGGTTTAATGTTTGTAAAAATGTTTATATAAATTGTTTGTGCAAAATAATGATTGTAAAAATGTTTATATAAATTGTTTGTGCAAAATAATGTTTGTAAAAATGTGTATATAAATTGTTTGTGCAAAATAATGTTTGTAAAATGTTTATCTAAATTGTTCGTGCAAAATAATGTTTGTAAAATGTTTATCTAAATTGTTCGTGCAAAATAATGTTTGTAAAAATGTTTATATAAATTGTTTGTGCAAAATAATGTTTGTAAAAATGTTTATATAAATTGTTTGTGCAAAATAATGTTTGTAAAATGTTTATCTAAATTGTTCGTGCAAAATAATGTTTGTAAAAATGTTTATATAAATTGTTTGTGCAAAATAATGTTTGTAAAAATGTTTATATAAATTGTTTGTGCAAAATAATGTTTGTAAAAATGTTTATATAAATTGTTTGTGCAAAATAATGTTTGTAAAAATGTTTATATAAATTGTTTGTGCAAAATAATGTTTGTAAAAATGTTTATATAAATTGTTTGTGCAAAATAATGTTTGTAAAAATGTTTATATAAATTGTTTGTGCAAAATAATGTTTGTAAAAATGTTTATATAAATTGTTTGTGCAAAATAATGTTTGTAAAAATGTTTATATAAATTGTTTGTGCAAAATAATGTTTGTAAAAATGTTTATATAAATTGTTTGTGCAAAATAATGTTTGTAAAAATGTTTATATAAATTGTTTGTGCAAAATAATGATTGTAAAAATGTTTATATAAATTGTTTGTGCAAAATAATGATTGTAAAAATGTTTATATAAATTGTTCGTGCAAAATAATGTTTGTAAAAATGTGTATATAAATTGTTTGTGCAAAATAATGATTGTAAAAATGTTTATATAAATTGTTTGTGCAAAATAATGTTTGTAAAAATGTTTATATAAATTGTTTGTGCAAAATAATGTTTGTAAAAATGTTTATATAAATTGTTTGTGCAAAATAATATTTTGTAAAAATATTTATATAAATTGTTTGTGCAAAATAATGTTTGTAAAAATGTTTATATAAATTGTTCGTGCAAAATAATGATTGTAAAAATGTTTATATAAATTGTTTGTGCAAAATAATGATTGTAAAAATGTTTATATAAATTGTTTGTGCAAAATAATGATTGTAAAAATGTTTATATAAATTGTTTGTGCAATATAATGATTGTAAAATTGTTCATATAAATTGTTTGTGCAAAAAAATGTATGTAAAAATGTTTATAAAAATTGTTTGTGCAAAATAATGTTTGTAAAAATGTTTATATAAATTGTTTGTGCAAAATAATGATTGTAAAAATGTTTATATAAATTGTTTGGGCAAAATAATGATTGTAAAAATGTTTATATAAATTGTTTGTGCAAAATAATGATTGTAAAAATGTTTATATAAATTGTTTGTGCAAAATAATGTTTGTAAAAATGTTTATATAAATTGTTTGTGCAAAATAATGTTTGTAAAAATGTTTATATAAATTGTTTGTGCAAAATAATGTTTGTAAAAATGTTTATATAAATTGTTTGTGCAAAATAACTTTTGTAAAAATATTTATATAAATTGTTTGTGCAAAATAATGATTGTAAAAATGTTTATATAAATTGTTTGTGCAAAATAATGTTTGTAAAAATGTTTATATAAATTGTTTGTGCAAAATAATGATTGTAAAAATGTTTATATAAATTGTTTGTGCAAAATAATGTTTGTAAAAATGTTTATATAAATTGTTTGTGCAAATTAATGATTGTAAAAATGTTTATATAAATTGTTTGTGCAAAATAATGATTGTAAAAATGTTTATATAAATTGTTTGTGCAAAATAACGTTTGTAAAAATGTTTATATAAATTGTTTGTGCAAAATAATGTTTGTAAAAATGTTTATATAAATTGTTTGTGCAAAATAATGTTTGTAAAAATGTTTATATAAATTGTTTGTGCAAAATAATGTTTGTAAAAATGTTTATATAAATTGTTTGTGCAAAATAATGATTGTAAAAATGTTTATATAAATTGTTTGTGCAAAATAATGTTTGTAAAAATGTTTATATAAATTTTTTGTGCAAAATAATGTTTGTAAAAATGTTTATATGAATTGTTTGTGCAAAATAATGTTTGTAAAAATGTTTATATAAATTGTTTGTGCAAAATAATGATTGTAAAAATGTTTATATAAATTGTTTGTGCAAAATAATGTTTGTAAAAATGTTTATATAAATTGTTTGTGCAAAATAATGTTTGTAAAAATGTTTATATAAATTGTTTGTGCAAAATAATGTTTGTAAAAATGTTTATATAAATTGTTTGTGCAAAATAATGTTTGTAAAAATGTTTATATAAATTGTTTGTGCAAAATAATGATTGTAAAAATGTTTATATAAATTGTTTGTGCAAAAATTTTTGTAAAAATGTTTATATAAATTGTTTGTGCAAAATAATGTTTGTAAAAATGTTTATATAAATTGTTTGTGCAAAATAATGTTTGTAAAATGTTTATCTAAATTGTTCGTGCAAAATAATGATTGTAAAAATGTTTATATAAATTGTTTGTGCAAAATAATGTTTGTAAAAATGTTTATATAAATTGTTTGTGCAAAATAATGATTGTAAAAATGTTTATATAAATTGTTTGTGCAAAATAATGATTGTAAAAATGTTTATATAAATTGTTTGTGCAAAGTAATGATTGTAAAAATGTTTATATAAATTGTTTGTCCAAAATAATGTTTTTAAAAATGTTTATATAAATTGTTTGTGCAAAATAATGTTTGTAAAAATGTTTATATAAATTGTTTGTGCAAAATAATGTTTGTAAAAATGTTTATATAAATTGTTTGTGTAAAATACTGTTTGTAAAAATGTTTATATAAATTGTTAGTGCAAAATAATGTTTTTAAAAATGTTTATATAAATTGTTTGTGCAAAATAATGATTGTAAAAATGTTTATATAAATTGTTTGTGCAAAATAATGTTTGTAAAAATGTTTATATAAATTGTTTGTGCAAAATAATGATTGTAAAAATAGTTATATAAATTGTTTGTGCAAAATAATGTTTGTAAAAATGTTTATATAAATTGTTCGTGCAAAATAATGTTTGTAAAAATGTTTATATAAATTGTTCGTGCAAAATAATGTTTGTAAAAATGTTTATATAAATTGTTTGTGCAAAATAATGTTTGTAAAAATGTTTATATAAATTGTTTGTGCAAAATAATGATTGTAAAAATATTTATATAAATTGTTCGTGCAAAATAATGATTGTAAAAATGTTTATATAAATTGTTTGTGCAAAATAATGTTTGTAAAAATGTTTATATAAATTGTTTGTGCAAAATAATGATTGTAAAAATGTTTATATAAATTGTTTGTGCAAAATAATGTTTGTAAAAATATTTATATAAATTGTTCGTGCAAAATAATGATTGTAAAAATGTTTATATAAATTGTTTGTGCAAAATAATGTTTGTAAAAATGTTTATATAAATTGTTTGTGCAAAATAATGATTGTAAAAATGTTTATATAAATTGTTTGTGCAAAATAATGTTTGTAAAAATGTTTATATAAATTGTTTGTGCAAATTAATGATTGTAAAAATGTTTATATAAATTGTTTGTGCAAAATAATGATTGTAAAAATGTTTATATAAATTGTTTGTGCAAAATAACGTTTGTAAAAATGTTTATATAAATTGTTTGTGCAAAATAATGTTTGTAAAAATGTTTATATAAATTGTTTGTGCAAAATAATGTTTGTAAAAATGTTTATATAAATTGTTTGTGCAAAATAATGTTTGTAAAAATGTTTATATAAATTGTTTGTGCAAAATAATGATTGTAAAAATGTTTATATAAATTGTTTGTGCAAAATAATGTTTGTAAAAATGTTTATATAAATTTTTTGTGCAAAATAATGTTTGTAAAAATGTTTATATGAATTGTTTGTGCAAAATAATGTTTGTTAAAATGTTTATATAAATTGTTTGTGCAAAATAATGATTGTAAAAATGTTTATATAAATTGTTTGTGCAAAATAATGTTTGTAAAAATGTTTATATAAATTGTTTGTGCAAAATAATGTTTGTAAAAATGTTTATATAAATTGTTTGTGCAAAATAATGTTTGTAAAAATGTTTATATAAATTGTTTGTGCAAAATAATGTTTGTAAAAATGTTTATATAAATTGTTTGTGCAAAATAATGATTGTAAAAATGTTTATATAAATTGTTTGTGCAAAAATTTTTGTAAAAATGTTTATATAAATTGTTTGTGCAAAATAATGTTTGTAAAAATGTTTATATAAATTGTTTGTGCAAAATAATGTTTGTAAAATGTTTATCTAAATTGTTCGTGCAAAATAATGATTGTAAAAATGTTTATATAAATTGTTTGTGCAAAATAATGTTTGTAAAAATGTTTATATAAATTGTTTGTGCAAAATAATGATTGTAAAAATGTTTATATAAATTGTTTGTGCAAAATAATGATTGTAAAAATGTTTATATAAATTGTTTGTGCAAAATAATGATTGTAAAAATGTTTATATAAATTGTTTGTCAAAAATAATGTTTTTAAAAATGTTTATATAAATTGTTTGTGCAAAATAATGTTTGTAAAAATGTTTATATAAATTGTTTGTGCAAAATAATGTTTGTAAAAATGTTTATATAAATTGTTTGTGTAAAATACTGTTTGTAAAAATGTTTATATAAATTGTTAGTGCAAAATAATGTTTGTAAAAATGTTTATATAAATTGTCTGTGCAAAATAATGATTGTAAAAATGTTTATATAAATTGTTTGTGCAAAATAATGTTTGTAAAAATGTTTATATAAATTGTTTGTGCAAAATAATGATTTTAAAAATAGTTATATAAATTGTTCGTGCAAAATAATGTTTGTAAAAATGTTTATATAAATTGTTTGTGCAAAATAATGATTGTAAAAATGTTTATATAAATTGTTTGTGCAAAATAATGTTTGTAAAAATGTTTATATAAATTGTTTGTGCAAAATAATGATTGTAAAAATAGTTATATAAATTGTTTGTGCAAAATAATGTTTGTAAAAATGTTTATATAAATTGTTCGTGCAAAATAATGTTTGTAAAAATGTTTATATAAATTGTTCGTGCAAAATAATGTTTGTAAAAATGTTTATATAAATTGTTTGTGCAAAATAATGTTTGTAAAAATGTTTATATAAATTGTTTGTGCAAAATAATGATTGTAAAAATATTTATATAAATTGTTCGTGCAAAATAATGATTGTAAAAATGTTTATATAAATTGTTTGTGCAAAATAATGTTTGTAAAAATGTTTATATAAATTGTTTGTGCAAAATAATGATTGTAAAAATGTTTATATAAATTGTTTGTGCAAAATAATGTTTGTAAAAATATTTATATAAATTGTTCGTGCAAAATAATGATTGTAAAAATGTTTATATAAATTGTTTGTGCAAAATAATGTTTGTAAAAATGTTTATATAAATTGTTTGTGCAAAATAATGATTGTAAAAATGTTTATATAAATTGTTTGTGCAAAATAATGTTTGTAAAAATGTTTATATAAATTGTTTGTGCAAATTAATGATTGTAAAAATGTTTATATAAATTGTTTGTGCAAAATAATGATTGTAAAAATGTTTATATAAATTGTTTGTGCAAAATAACGTTTGTAAAAATGTTTATATAAATTGTTTGTGCAAAATAATGTTTGTAAAAATGTTTATATAAATTGTTTGTGCAAAATAATGTTTGTAAAAATGTTTATATAAATTGTTTGTGCAAAATAATGTTTGTAAAAATGTTTATATAAATTGTTTGTGCAAAATAATGATTGTAAAAATGTTTATATAAATTGTTTGTGCAAAATAATGTTTGTAAAAATGTTTATATAAATTTTTTGTGCAAAATAATGTTTGTAAAAATGTTTATATGAATTGTTTGTGCAAAATAATGTTTGTTAAAATGTTTATATAAATTGTTTGTGCAAAATAATGATTGTAAAAATGTTTATATAAATTGTTTGTGCAAAATAATGTTTGTAAAAATGTTTATATAAATTGTTTGTGCAAAATAATGTTTGTAAAAATGTTTATATAAATTGTTTGTGCAAAATAATGTTTGTAAAAATGTTTATATAAATTGTTTGTGCAAAATAATGTTTGTAAAAATGTTTATATAAATTGTTTGTGCAAAATAATGATTGTAAAAATGTTTATATAAATTGTTTGTGCAAAAATTTTTGTAAAAATGTTTATATAAATTGTTTGTGCAAAATAATGTTTGTAAAAATGTTTATATAAATTGTTTGTGCAAAATAATGTTTGTAAAATGTTTATCTAAATTGTTCGTGCAAAATAATGATTGTAAAAATGTTTATATAAATTGTTTGTGCAAAATAATGTTTGTAAAAATGTTTATATAAATTGTTTGTGCAAAATAATGATTGTAAAAATGTTTATATAAATTGTTTGTGCAAAATAATGATTGTAAAAATGTTTATATAAATTGTTTGTGCAAAATAATGATTGTAAAAATGTTTATATAAATTGTTTGTCAAAAATAATGTTTTTAAAAATGTTTATATAAATTGTTTGTGCAAAATAATGTTTGTAAAAATGTTTATATAAATTGTTTGTGCAAAATAATGTTTGTAAAAATGTTTATATAAATTGTTTGTGTAAAATACTGTTTGTAAAAATGTTTATATAAATTGTTAGTGCAAAATAATGTTTGTAAAAATGTTTATATAAATTGTCTGTGCAAAATAATGATTGTAAAAATGTTTATATAAATTGTTTGTGCAAAATAATGTTTGTAAAAATGTTTATATAAATTGTCTGTGCAAAATAATGATTTTAAAAATAGTTATATAAATTGTTCGTGCAAAATAATGTTTGTAAAAATGTTTATATAAATTGTTCGTGCAAAATAATGTTTGTAAAAATGTTTATATAAATTGTTCGTGCAAAATAATGTTTGTAAAAATGTTTATATAAATTGTTTGTGCAAAATAATGTTTGTAAAAATGTTTATATAAATTGTTTGTGCAAAATAATGATTGTAAAAATATTTATATAAATTGTTCGTGCAAAATAATGTTTGTAAAAATGTTTATATAAATTGTTCGTGCAAAATAATGTTTGTAAAAATGTGTATATAAATTGTTTGTGCAAAATAATGTTTGTAAAAATGTGTATATAAATTGTTCGTGCAAAATAATGTTTGTAAAAATGTTTATATAAATTGTTCGTGCAAAATAATGTTTGTAAAAATGTGTATATAAATTGTTCGTGCAAAATAATGTTTGTAAAAATGTTTATATAAATTGTTCGTGCAAAATAATGATTGTAACAATAGAAAAAGGTGGAAGGGAGAAAAATAAAAGTAAAATCGTTTAGGGGAAATCCAAGAGTAAAAAGTCCTTTGTCCTGCATTTAAGGATGTGAATACCTGTTTCCAGGGTTAAAAAATAAGAACGATTCAAAAGATGATGGTAGGCACTTTGTGGAAACTTAATCCTGTACGGTTGTGGTGAGGGATTCAAAATGCAGTTGAAAGATGTTATTAGATCCGTGAATCGGGAGAAGTTTGAAGAGAGAAACAGGTCTCAGGAACAGAATATATGCAACACTGTTGGCTTTTCAGCTTCCATGAACCGTAATGAATGGGAATAGCATCTTTTTTCGGGAATAAGGTTAGCTGCAGTGGGCAAAGTGTGCAGTGAGATAGGGGAATTTACCGGAGACAAGGCCAAATAGGAAGAAAAAGGTGGGGGAGGGGGGAAATAACTATTGGTGTGCTGGGAAATCCTTTCATGGTAGCAGTATGGCACCGGAGGCAAGGTCATGCAAAGACAAGAAATAAAGCCAGAATCTTAAGTTGATTAAAACCTATTAAATCGGGTCAAGTTTAGTAGTGATTGGAGACAACTATATATTGACATTAGTAAGAGTAGATTTTAAAGTAAAAAAAAGTCGCAGGAGTTTGAAGGCAGTTCAACACTAAGGAATAAAGGAAGGGCGATGACTTTGTTTTCATGACAACGGTGTAAAATATAGTAATTAGTGAAATGGTGGGGGTGGGGCGAAGGTCACTGCAACCATAGACAAACTCAACGATATTGAAGGAAAAATATTTTTTTAAAAAAGGTTTGGGGCCTGAAAGCTTATTGGAAGGAAGAATTTATTTAGACGACTAGATAATTTTATTGAGAGTTTAAGCGGTTGTGGAGGTTGGAGAAGAATAGGGAGAAGAAGGCGGCTGGTAACCAATGTTTGAGATGTGGGTTGAAGTATCCGTACATTAAAGGTGAATATTTTGATGGTATGTCTACATTTTGCTAGCCTAGGTTTTAGTGCTGTAGTAAACTTGTCGATAGCTGTGGCCAGTGCCGGCACACAAAGTAGCGACCCTTGGTTACCCATGTGACGGTCAATGCGGTATGGAATTCTGGTTTGATTTAGAGTCATATTGAATATTTCGATAGCTCGGATAATATCACCTGTGTGAGCTACGTCTACAGGCGAATCGCAGTAATTTCTCAATTAGACAATCTGAACCTGACAGTTGATCTCTTAATGATTCTTCCGCTCAGCGTCTTTTGTATCCTGCCATTGACTGATTCTTTAGTTCTCCCGCCAAGGCGCATGACGTTACCAGGCCCCATTAACCAGTTCAGGTTCTACATCAGTCCTCCGTCATGAGTGGTCCTACATGATTACCGTAGACTATATCATCGTTCTGCCATGATTAACATAATATATGTTTATTAATTTTAATTTTGATAGCTTTTATTAAAACACAAAATTAATTACTATTTATTTCATTTTTTTTTTGCTCAATTGTGAAGGCAGTAAGTCATGACTTACGAATTAAATATCAAATCAAATTAAGTCTATGAATTATGAAAATTCTTAGAACTTTAAAATTCCTTCTCGTCGTTGATTCTACTAAAAACTGCTTATATTATATACATTTGTTTTTTAGTTATGAAATACTATATTGATTCCAATGTCAAATTTTATTAACATACGAACTGAGTCTAATGTCCGATTATGTAACAGCATATTTTTTTTTTATTTCAAAGTAATTAGTTTAGTCGACAATCGATATGTTCGGTTTTGCACTATTAGATGCTTAACCTGCGGGATCAAAATACGAAGTGTATCTTTTCCGTATTCGAAATTTATAGTAACCACGTAAGCATTGGGGTGGATCTGGGATAGAGAAGTATGAAATCAGTGCAAATTTATGGTCATTAATTCCTTCAAAGCATAGTGGTATATTAATAGAAACCGTATTTCTTCTTGCTCTAAATTCTGAACAAAATATTACAATTTCTTTTGTGTATTATTTCTATAGTTGTCAAGTTATTTAAAAAAAAAAAAAAAACTCTATTTTTATGTAATTCCCGCGAAAAAATAAGAGCGTTTCAAAATATATGTGGCTATGGGATCTTTCTTAAAACATCAGAAAGAGTAAATATAAAAGCAGGCAAGAACCACACACACACACACACACACACACACACACACACACACATATATATATATATATATATATATATATATATAATATGTACATACATAATGAATATTGTAAAAATATAACCAAACATTACCGCCCGAATTATATTTAAAAGAATTTAATTGCTAACGCACATAACATGCGATTTTTTAAGAAATAAGGCGACTTACCAAACACGTGCGGCATTTTTCCCAATCAATATGAAGATTCACTTACCTGAAATTAAAAAAAAGAAAGGAACTTACTATAAAAATGAATGTGCACAATCGTTTATTTAAAAAAATGTAGATGAATCAGTTTTATTCGCTCGTAAGTAAAAATTGCGCCAAATAAAACAAATTCAATATGTTAGAAGGCAGTGTATTTATGGTTTATCCACAGAAATTGATCAATGAGACATATGTGTTCGGGGAGAAAAAAACGTTACTTACAGTTTTAACGCAAACAAAAAGAGATTCTGCGTCAATACACGACACGTGATGAAACACGAACATTAATCCAATTGACATTCAGCTGAGTCAATAGCAAGTAAAAACCGTTAAAAATTCACAAACATTAGTAGACAAGGTTTTGGCCGCCGTATTTTAGGATGCGAAACATATTTTCTTCGTCGATGCAATTTATAAAGGATAAAAAGCAACAATAACGAATATAGAATTATCCGTTCGTTTGAAGAAGAAAAATGAAGCGTAACAAATCGATCGCAGCAATAGAAGGACGAAATCAATTGCCCTTCAACTTCCTACCTTGTCTACTCTACAACATTGATATGGTCCCAGTAACTATTGATTATCTTCACATGCCAATAGAATGTACAGCGAAAGAGATTTGACTCCAACATATTATTAATAATATAACGTATTTTGAAACGAATGAAAAATCGTTCTGCAAAAATGTCATAATGTTGACAGATCAACATTGGAATCAGTGTATCCGTCTAGAAGAAGACTGCGATTAACTTTGCCTAAAAATTATGTTGACGAGTAAGAAAATGGACTTGCGAAATTTTTATTTGGATGTCAAACGATGCATTTTTAAATAAGTTTTCGCTATAATACCTTTACTTCATATATAATTTTTAAGAAGCGTTTTACGCTCCAGCTAATCGTTTAACTGACAATCGTTAAAAACAGTTGTCTTCTTTACAAAATGGTGAATGCAAGATAGAAAAAGCAAATTCGAACAATTTTAATATTTCAATTCAAACTAGGCTGCGGAAATAGATTGCGATAAAGACGTAGCGTTTGGCACGGGAACCACTGAACTCAAATCGTAATGGCGATTTAGAAATTTCGTGGCGACGACGAGAGTCTTGAGAATGATAAGCGTTGTGATCAGCCATCAGATGTTGACAACTGTCAATTAAGAGTTTTAGTCGAAACTAATCGACTCAAAACTGTTCGAGAACTTCTTAATTAGACGCAACGTATACGATGATTTCCAACCACTTAAAAGAGATTGGAAAGAAATAAAAAACCTGATAAATTGGTATCTCACGAACGACAGCTTTAAGAAACGCCGTTATGAAATGTCATCCTCATTTCTCTTACGCAACAAGAACAACCTGTTTCTCGATTGGGTTGTGACAGGCGATGAAAAGTGGATTCTTTATGACAACCGGTGAAGCTCAGCTCAGTGGTTCGACGCCAGCGAAGATCCACAACAGTTTCCGAAGGCAGGGTTTTACGAAAAGAAGGTCAGGCTTACTCTTTGGTTATCTATTTCAGTTTTTTAATGCAGACGAAACCCTTATGCTGGAGAAGCATTATCAACAAATGGATGAAAAGCATCAACAACTTCAACAACAACAACAACAACAACAGCATTCGTCAAAAGAAAATACCCAATTATTCTCTGCAACAAAGCCCAGCCTGACGTTGGTAAACCGACCCTGAAGAAGTTGAACAGATTGGGGTACAAAACTCTGCCTCGTCCACCACACTCTCCAGACTTCTCATCTTCCGACTACCACTTTTTCAAGTATCTGCACAACTTTCTGTGTCAAAAAGCCAAGCAATATGAAAAACGCGTTCAGCGACTTCATCGTCACCAGAATGCAAGATTTTTTCGTTACTAGCAAAATACACCTATTTTGCGTTGGCAAAAGTGTGTTGATTCAGATGGTGCTTATTTCGATCAATATATATATATATATATATATATATATATATATATATATATATATATATATGGCTGTAAGCAGTATAGATTACTCACATAGTACAGTGACGTGATATATGTTCTGTCTGCCTGCTTCCCACCGGTCTACAACTTGGATCTCTTCAAGCCCAACGTTAACAAATTCCTAATGAACCGCCCCCTTAAGTAAACACTTCATCAAGTCTCCACACTAACGTAATGTACTTGCAATAACCCTTATCCCTGAGTGGCTTCCGGGCCTTGATAAGTGGTGATCACTGTGTAAACAAAAAAAGGTTGCAGTTAAATTATACATTTTCGTATATCTTTTTATTCGTTAACAATATTACGTGTGTATAAATCATGTACAATATCTGTATAAATATAATTACACATAATAGCTATCTAAAGATGATCGTCCTATGAGAAAAACGAAAAAAAAAATAATAGGGAATTAATTAAAATGAATGTTAAAAAAAACTATGCAAATTAACTAGATCTTTTTCATATGAATGCATTTTTAAAACTGATATATAACACAGTTGTATTTTCTTTTTAAATAAATAGAAAAAATGGTTTTTGATATGGATATTAACACAGAAAACTTCAAATTTATAGGAATATAGATTATATAAAAGTTACATTGTCTGCTTATGAGTTCCTTCTTCATAAGTTCCGACACGGCTGATCCTATCTTTTGCAAATTTCGCACAAAGCTTATATATATGACTGGCAGTTTGCTTAGATGTGTTTTGTACAGAGATTAATCCGATAAGTATTGAAAATCGAAAACTGCGATATTAAGAACAGGCTTTCTCTATATAAGATAAAAATGAAGACTTCTTACAGGGAATATTTTACGTTACACCAGCTAAGGGAGATAATAAAATCTTATTAAATCATTTCTTCTCACAAAATACTTGGTTTATTAACTAAGGATATAGATTAGTTGTAGAGTGTTTGGCTACAGATCGAATAATCCTCTGTTTAAGCGCGGCTGTACCTCACTATTATATTTTAATATTTTCTTATGGATGAGAACAATTAATGATACAACAACGGGTATCATTAAACATCGCCACAAATTATTTCTTCGTTTGCAAAATTTAAAACTAAACGTTAATGAGAATACCTTTTCTGGGGCATTCATCATCAAGCCCAAATACCAGCTGATGTGATATTGTAAAAAATACAGAGGGAATTTGATGAACGGCACATGAAAATTATTATTTATGATATTTTATTTTTCATTTTCCTGCGAATCGTGCACAGGACAAATTGTTTAATGTAATATGTATTAATCAATAGAGGATTGATTCTATAATATACAATACCCAATTTGCATTAATTAAAATCTCATGTAAAACCGGGCAACGTTGGGTTGCCAGCTAGTATATATATATATATATATATATATATATATATATATATATATATATACATGTGTGTGTGTGTGTGTGT